>NW_020890400.1:0-1692 GCF_003945725.1 Corapipo altera
AATTCTACTGTACCCCAAAATCATAAGCAGCTGTCACAAATACCTGTAATCACAGCTGCTGTTTAGAAATGAAAACTTACAAGAACCAGAGTGCCTGCCTCACGGCAGCGAAGTTAGTAATTTTAGTACTGGTCATAGTACTAATTTAGTACAGTCAAACATGCAGTACAGTCAAACAAACTGTTTAGTACAGTCAAAGAGACTGGCAATGCGAATTGCAGGTTCTATCATCCAGATTCTCCTGATGAAAAACATAGGGCACATTATACTGGAGCTGGGAGGAGGCAAAACAGCATCTTTGCCTCAGAGATAGAATTTATGAAGTCTTGGGCAGCAGATTTGTTTCAGGGGATTGGCAGCCTGCTAAGAAGTTAATCTACCCCTTTTGATTTTGATTTAAAAGGCTTCCTCTGGAGAGTGATATGTCTAATTGTCCAGAAAGAAAATTACATCAAAGGTGAATCCCTCCCTTCCTCAGTCTCTGTCACTTCCCTTCCCTGGACTGTCTCAGTACCTGAACATTAGCTCTTCTATACAGTTCCACTCCTCTTATGTCACTAGTGCAGCTGAAAGGTCTGTGTCCATGCCACCTGGGAAAGGCAGGTTATCCTGCAGGATAACCTACTGGGAAGCACTGCTTCCACCATCACCAGTGTCTGGATGCCCAGAGGACAAATCTCTTACTCTGGACCTGCAGG
Organism: Corapipo altera; assembly: GCF_003945725.1. NCBI lineage: Eukaryota > Metazoa > Chordata > Aves > Passeriformes > Pipridae > Corapipo > Corapipo altera. The sequence continues at coordinate 699 of NW_020890400.1, forward strand.
TTTGAAGCATCATCCTCATGAGAATTCATCATGAGTCAGAGCAGCTTTGCCTGCATGGCCTAGAAGGTACCTCTGCTTCCCGGGGGTTCAAGCAGAGTAAGGGTAAAAAAGGTAACACGCATGGTTCATTTGAGAGCAATTTTTAATTATGAATTCCACACAACTGTAGCTATAGTTAATACTAGTACCAAGGCCTTGTAATGTCTTTGTTTGCTAGAGATATCTGCAAACCACCTGCATGCTGAACTGGAGACTTCTCCCTGCTTGCCCTGCTCAAAAATTAGTGTCTTTCCATTGCAAAAGGCAAAAGAAGTGTTTTAAAGATAACTGTTTCTTTTTCTAAGTTTGTACTTGCGGAACATAATATATGGATACCTCAATTACCTAATATAATGACTTTTTTGCAAAAACCAAAAATATTCCCTCCTACAATATCTGGAAAGCAATATATAAATACATAACAAAAAACAGGCAAGGAAAAACAAATAAAGTTGTCTTGATAACCCAAGATATTTTCTAACACATCAGAAACTACAATTTCCTTTGACACTACTGAGGTTTTAACTATAGTTCTTAGGATATTCCATGTGCAATAAGGTCACTTCCGATCTGCTTCTATAGTTTGCTCCTGTACAGTAACCATAGAATTTCCCTACTAAATGACTGTTATCTGTAATATTAACCTTGAAAACAAGCACAGAAAGAAATTAAAGTATGTAAGTTTGTCAGACATATATCACAGTATTGAAAATGAGCATAACAACGTGCTTCTTAAGATGAACATTAGGTTTGAGTCCAAAACTCTTGGCTCCAACCAAAGTTATTTCAAATAGAACAAGCATATATATAACAAAGATTTATATTTTCTTGTTAAACAGGAAATGGTGCTTTCTATAAACAAAAGAATATGTGATTTTCTGGACACAGACCCAAGTTACAGTGCAGACAGCTCAGAAAGCTTCAAATAAAACTGGCATTTGCTTAAAAGGATGAT
>NW_020890401.1:0-1692 GCF_003945725.1 Corapipo altera
AAGGGGCTTCAGACTCACCTGGTTCCCAAGCAGAAGGAGGCAAGAGAGATGGATGAGACAGCAGGGGCTGGGGCTGCCTTTTCTACCTGCCCTTCACTGCCACAGGACCAGGGGCAGCCTTTGCCGAGGTAACAGTTTCCCCACAAGCTCCTCTTGAATGCAAACCATCACAGCTGATGATACAGACTGTGCTTTGGTTTCCAAACTGCTGCCATTTCGTTTCCAGATTTCTTCCATTTCCCATGCCTCAGTGAAGGCTTCTTGTGATTTTTGGGATGAAATGTTCCAGGATTTCTAGGGCAAGGACTCAGTAATGTCAGGAGCACACTCAGCTCCAGGGCTGGATGCATCCAGAGCAGGCAAGTGCTGTGTCAGTCTGGATCACACTGGTGGGCTTGTTTGAAGTGCTGTTTTCAAGAAGAAGCTGCAGCAATCCTCCGTGGATACCCAAGGACTCCTGGGCATGAGGATGGGCCATGTCATTCCCTTTCTCTCCCTCCTCAGCTCACCCCAATGGTCACTGGTTGTTGCCTCTCTACGTGTGTGCTTTGGGCTGCTGCTTTGACCCTGTCCTGCCTAACACTGCTCTCAGGAAAGTATTCGGGCCTCTTCTGACTTCTCCCACACTGGTCAGTCTCTGAGCACACAAACAGTGCCATGGGCTTGCCTGGAGCCTTGTCCTTCCCAGCCCTGCGGTGTTGTCCCCAGGTGTCCTCAGCAGAGTCCATGGTTGGTTGTTTTCCTATGTGGGTTCCTGGTTTGTGTGCACTTGTGTGCAACTGGGTCCCACAGGAATCCGTGTGGGAGCACAAATTTGTGCATGAGTCCACACCAGTGTGCCTGAGCCTCTCTCTGTGTGTGTCCTTGTGTGTTACTCAAGAAGTGAAACGTGCTGGTTGCACTGGGAACACTCCACTGCTCTGCCCGTGAGCAACACAGAGCAGCATTTTCCCAGATTCAGGAGGAGCCTGAGTGCATGTGCTGGTTTTGGCCTGGGAAGAGGGAACTTTTTATCACAGTGGTTGTTATTGGGCTGTTTTTTGGATTTGTGCTTAAGGCAGGGTTGATAATACAGAGATGTTTTTGTTATTGCTGAGCTTACACAGAGCAAAAGCCTTTTCTGCTTTTCCTGCTGCCACACTGGGAAGAAAGTTGGGGGTGCATGAGATGTTGGGAGGAGTCAGAGCCAGGATAGGTGACTGACACTAAGCAAAACGATATGCCAGACCATAGGACATCATGCTTGGTATTTAAAGCTTCGGAGGAAGAAGGAGAAAGGGGGGGAAATTTGTTGTGCTGGTGTTTGTCTTCCCAAGTACCCATCATGCGTGATGGGGCCCTGCTCTGCTGGAGGTTGTTGCCAATTGCAGGGCCCAACAAGGACGGTTTCACCAAAATTTGCATCTTCACCTCAATTCAGTTTAACAAATTCTGGCAGTGCCTCAGCAAGGCTGGCAGCCCCTCCAGCCTCACCACACCCACACACTGATCCAGGCCAGCACACACCTGCTCTCCCCAGTGCTGGAGACCTCAAAAGGATAACGTTGGTTCCATGGACAGGCAGAAGGACTGAGGGTTCCTGCCCCCTCATGTATCCACCTGCGTTGATCTGCTTCCAGTGCAGTGCCGGGGGTGTGGGTGGGACACAGCTCCCTCTCCTGTCCAAGCCCCTGCCCAATGTACCTGTGCAGC
>NW_020890402.1:0-1692 GCF_003945725.1 Corapipo altera
CTGCAAATTAAACTCATTATTCTCTGGTCTTCAAGGAAGACTTTATTCTCCCTGTTGATTCCTAGGCTGTAATCTCACAGGACAGGGAGTGCCCTGCCATTTGAGGTTTATAGGGAACCAGGAAAGAGACATTCCTGAGGCAGTCAGTGTCATGCAAATAGCTCTTAACCCTCTCTGTGCTCTTCCCAAACCATTCTCTGCTGGGATTGCTGGCAGTCAGACCCTTGAGCCTCCATGCAGAGTATGGGGGAGATGAGTTCGTTTCATCCAACAGGATTTTCTGAGGGCTGCATCTCCTCCAAAGAGAGTCAGGAGCTGTTTCTGATGCTGTGTGTTCTGTCTGTCTTCTGCTGACTGTGGTTGCTTTGCTCCTCGCTTGCACAAGTCAGCTGAAGTGAACTAGACTGCAAGTATTGTCCCCAAACCTCCCCCAAGAGTCCTGATCTCTCTCTTGGTCTTGCAGCCCTTTCACTGTCAGCCCAGCCACGGGAACCCTCGACGTTGGTGAAGCCATGCAAGTGACAGTGGAATATCACCCAATGGAGACCGGGCACCATTCCACATTCCTGGCAGTGCACTGCGACAGAGGTGAGTGCTGGGCACTGCACAGTGCACTCACCCTGCGTCCTTCCGAATAGCAGAGCCCTTTCTAAGCAGAGTAACGTTAGACTTGCTCTGCAAACTACTCGTAGAACTGTTCCTTTCAAAGCCTCCGTGTGTTTCAGTGCTCAGAAGTGAGCAAAGAAGGGGGCAAGGCTGAGTCTGCCCCTGTCCTGGATGTGCTGTGTTGCTGTGTGCTGGTCCATCCCTGGGGAGACCCTGGTGTCAGCATGGTGTCCTCCATCCTGCACCCCCACCACAGTCCTCTACCAGCACTCCCCACTGTCCCAGCCACCTGAATTCCCTCTCCAGCAGCACCGCCCCGTCCCAGCTTCACCGCAACAAAAAGTGCAAACTAGGTAGTGTTTAGGGGGTTGATAAAGTGGATAAAGCCCTCAAACAGGGATGACATTTTTGGAATCCTGTTTTGCTGGGAGTTGCTGAGTGGAGGAAGGAGGAACCTTGATTCTCCATTGCAGTGTGGATGTGCAGGGCTGAAGTTGTATTCCTGGACAGTGCTGTCTGTGACGTGTAACTTTCCATCCAACTCTCTCCAATGCCATGTGTCTCTTGCTCACCTCTGTCCCCTAAACTGCTTCTCTGTTGTCTTGCCACAGACCCTTTTTCTATGTTGTCCTCTACACATACATGTAATTTCTGTCTAAGAACATTTTCAGGCCCTCGGGTTCCTGTTGGATGACAAGTCATGACAATTTTTTCCTTATTCCCATTTCCCAGGCCATTCATGCTCTCCAAACCTCTCCCATCTGTCTCCCATTTGATTTCTAGGTTGAGGAACCCCATTCAGTCTTCGTATAAAAGCTGCTCTGTACTTTTAGTCTGTCTCTCTGCCCTTCTTTCTTTCATTTCAAATGTTTCAGCTTGGTGTTTGAGATCAGAATGGTATCAAATATTTCTAGACTGATGTGGCCGTGGGTTTGGACAGGGAGTGGATGATGGCTTTCATGGTGTTGATTTTCTAGTGGTTTGTCATACTGAATGTTGTAGAATATTGTGTCTTGTTTCCTCACCTTTGTTCCCTTCTGCCGTGGGCTTCACTTCCCTTGCTCCCCTGGACCTCCCTTTCTTCAC
>NW_020890403.1:0-1692 GCF_003945725.1 Corapipo altera
GGGAAACTGAAGCCTCCAAAAGATGCAGACTCAACCTCTTTGACACCTCAGCCTGGGAAGACTTCGAATCCATCAATTTTGTCTGAAAGCTTTTCATTTAAAAGGGGGGGGGAAGCAAAAAGACAACCACGTAGAAACACATAATTCTTTTAGCACACAGCATTGTCACAGGTTATTTTCTGCCTACAAACTGCACAAGTTGTAGCATCTGCCCTTTCCCCAAATTAATAATTTTCAAAATTACCCATCTAAATTACTTCTGGTTCCAGATACAGAGAACTAAACTGTTTTCCCCACTCGGGTTAATTGACAGAGAAACCAATGGACAGATGAACAGGGAGAGGATTGAACAGGAAGAAAAGTGGCATCAATCACCTGTTTTCTGCATGTTAGGAAATAATTCAAATGAGCGAATAAATATGCTTAAATATAGAATTACTCCCAGATCTGACGTGGTGAGTCCCAAACCCTGACAAAACAGGACGAGCAGGAGGGGAGGGAGGGAAGGAGAGAAGGAGCAGTGGGACATGGGAGGGTGTTTTTGACTGGGACGTGTTGCTATTTTGGGGCGAAGGGGCCTGTGTGAAAGACGAGCCTGAGGAATAAGGGAGAGGAAGGAAGCAGAGAGGAGAAAGATTCAGAAGCAGAAATTAATGTCCTGGACAGAAATGGGATTGTCAGAGGCACAAGTAACCTCTGCTGCTTTGTTAAGCCAAAATGTTCCTGATTTCTCGTTAACTTTGGTTTTATTCCAGGGTGAGGAATTTGAGGCAGGCAGTAAAAGAGGAAAGTGCTGAAAGACACAGCTCTGGAACCCAGCACCACATTTTAGGTCTAGGGAAAACAAATCTGCTGGAACGAGACTTTTCTGGCACAGGAAAATTGAGTATTGTTGCTGCTGAAAAATAAACCAGGTCATCTCTCCCATACCTGTCCGTCCAAAACAAAGATCACTTTTAGTACAGAGCAGCAGCCCATCATCACTTTAAGAGACAGCGAATATTTTCCATTTTTTCTCTTTAATCAGATCCATAACCATGTCTGCATTTCACGTGCCCTACATTGCACTGCTACCCCTAAACATAACCACTTTATCTGCTAATTCATGAGCAAAACTATCGGTCTTAGTGTCAGCAATCCCACTCCCGAGCATTCCCCAACTCTCCAGTCCTTCCTCGAAAGGATTTGGGAACCGCGAGTCCACTGGGACCCTTCAAAAGGCCAAAAGCTTAAAACTCCTGTACCCAAAAGCTCTCCAGCAGGTAAAGAGGGATAAAACAACCCCCACCTACCGCCGGGAGCTGGGAGCCCCCGGCCCCTCCCGGGGGTGCCACCGGAGGCTCTCGCCACCCGTGTCCCCAACCCCGAGCGGGGAGGAGGCGGCGGATCGGCCCCGCCGGGCCGGGGTTGGACACGGGGCCGGGCCGGGCGGCCCCTCCCCTGCTCCCCGCCCGGCGAACCGGGGGAACCCGTCGGGCCGGTCTGGCGGCGGCTCCCGGGCAGCGCGGGGCCGGCGGAACGCGGGAGGCGCCGGGAGAGGAGCGGGGACCGCGGGCACAGGTGGGGCCGGGCCGGGCCGGGGGCTCCCGCCGGGGGGCAAATGCGGGACGGGGGCTGCCGGGGGCGCGGGGGGAGCGCTCCGTCCATCGCCCCCAGGTCTGTCCATCGCCCCCGGGTCCCTCCATCGCCCCC
>NW_020890404.1:0-1692 GCF_003945725.1 Corapipo altera
CTGATTTTTTTCCAATTCTTTGGAATTTTTTCCGATTTTTTTTTAATTTTTTCGATTTTTTTCTGATTCTTTTTCGATTTTTTGGAATTTTTTTCAATTTTTTCTCTCTTTTTTTTTTCCTATTTTTTCTGATTTTTTCCTATTTTTTTCCAATTTTTTCCCATTTTTTTCCATTTTTTTTCCAATTTTTTCGATTTTTTTTTATTTTTTCCAATTTTTTTCGATTTTTTCCAACGTTTTGGGGATTTTTTGGGATTGGGGGTAGGGATCAGGGTTGGGATTTGGGAATTCCAGGCTCACCTTTCCCAGTTTTTCCCAGAATTCCGGGGATTCCTCCCGGCCCCTCAGGCTCGGGGGGATGAACCAGAAGCAGACGTTGATGAATTCCGGCTGCGGGAACAAGGAGATCCCAAATCCCGGGATTTGGGGGAGAATTCAACCTCCTGGATCGAATTCTCCGGGATTGGGACCCATTTAAATTCCAGGATTTAAATTCCAGGATGATTTAAAACTCCAAGATTTAAACTCCAGGATTTAAAGCTCTGGGATGGTTTAAAACTCCAGGATTTAAATTCCAGGATGATTTAAAACTCCAGGATTTAAACTCCAGGATTTAAAGCTCTGGGATGGTTTAAAGCTCTGGGATTTAAATTCCAGAATGATTTAAAACTCCAGGATAATTTAAAACTCTGAGATTAAAGTTCCAAGATTTAAATTCCAGGATGATCTAAACCTCCAGGATTTAAATTCCAGGATTTAAAGTTCCAGGATGATTAAAAACTCCAGGGTTTAAATTCCAGGACAATTTAAAACTCTGGGATTTAAATTCCAGGATGACTTAAAACTCTGGAATTCCAACACTCACCCACCCCCCCCCACCCCATTTAGGGCCCCCAAACCCCGCCAACCCCCCAACCCCAACCCCAACCCCAATCCCATCCCCAATCCCAACCCCAATCCCAATCCCGACCCTTCCCTACCTCTGTGACGAGCCTGAACCCCTCCCGGAGCTTCACCTGCTGCAACAGGAACCTGGGGGAGACAGGGGGGGTCCAGACCCCATTTTGGGGGGTCCTGGGGGGTGACTCCCCACCCAGGGGGTTCCCCAGGGTGGGTGATTCCCTCCCAGGGATCCCATGGAGTGACACAGGGTGGGTTATTCCCCATTTGGGGGTCAGGGGGTTCCCCAGGGTGGGTGATTCCCTCTCCAGAGGGTTCCCCAGAGTGGGTCCCTCCCCTCTGGGGGTCAGGGGGTGACACAGGGTGGGGTGAGCCCCCACCCAGGGGTCCTGGGGGTTATTCCCCCTCTGGGGATCCCAGGGGGTGACACAGGGTGGGTCCCTCCCCTCCAGGGATCCCGGGGGTTCCCCAGGGTGGGTGATTCCCTCTCCAGGGGGTTCCCCAGGGGGGGGCCCTCCCCCGCCGGTCCCTCCCCAGGGTGGGTCCCTCCCCTCCAGGGATCCCAGGGGGTTCCCAAGGGTGGGTGCGTCCCCCTCCAGGGGGTTCCCCAGGGTGGGTCCCTCCCCAGGGTGGGTCCTTCCCCTCCAGGGATCCCGGGGGTTCCCCAGGGTGGGTCCCTCCCCCTCCAGGGGGTTCCCAGGGTGGGTCCCTCCCCTCCCGGGGGGTCGGGCTGTGCCCCCCACCCTCCCTCTCACCGGGAGGCAGCGAATGCTCTCTCCACGCGCTCCCTCA
>NW_020890405.1:0-1692 GCF_003945725.1 Corapipo altera
GTGGGCTGTAACACTCCCCTGTGGCTTTTGGAACTCATTTAGTGCCCACACACACTAAACTCAAGCACAGCTTTGAAACAACCTCCCCCAAAGAGGAGCTGGTTTTCCTGGTGCCTCCCTCCGCTCTCTGCTGCAGCAGCTCCATCGCAGCAGCCCAGTCTGTGCAAACCAAGCCAGTTCCTGCTCAGGCCAGAACTGGGCACTGCCAAATGCCTGATTTGGGGCACTTTCCTGCCAGGAAAGGTCAAGCCCCCTTTTCCCTTCAGCGGCTTGAGGTGATTTGAGCCTTCAAAGCACCAGGACTGGCTTTGTTTTCCCAGCTCAGCCTTGGCTCCTGCTGTCTCTGGGTGCCCTGGGAAGGTGTTGTCTCAAGGACTTGCACAGCTGAGAATCCCCCAAACTCCCCCCCAGGCAGTCACAGCCTTTTTCTCACCCTCTTCCTTTCCCCAGGGCTGGTTTTTGTTCACTCTTTCCTGTCCCAGCCTTTGCTGCTCCTCTTGTCGCTGTTCCAACCTCCCACATCAGGAACATTTTCCCACCTGGTTCATGGTTTTTCCTAAATTCTTTCCCTGCTCAGCCTTTCCCTGGCCATGCACTATTCCCCAAGGCAAAGTTCAAAATTCACAGGTTCACCAAAGCAAAACTGACCCCACCAGAGCCATTGGTGGAATATTTGTGAGGAAAGAACCCAAAGAAACAGGACAAGCATCCACTGGCACAGAATGTGGGTGCTGCTGGTGGGGTACTGGCAGCTGCAAAGAGTTTCCACACTTATTGAAACTCTCTCTAAACCCTGAGATCAACAGATTCCAATTCTTACCAGGAAATGCACCCAGCATTTCCTCTATAGGTAAATATTCTCCAGATAAGAACCCTCTGCCTGTGTCTGCAAAAGAAGAACTGAAATGATCATTTTTCTCACCCAAACACTTGATTTTTCAAGAAGGTTTAATTGATGCAGAGCTTTTTACAGTCCCTAGCCCTCAAATTCCTCCCCTGGCTGCAGTTTAGGGCGTTTAGGAGCAAAAAGCAGGTGGGGGAGGAAGAGGAGGAGAACCAACAGAGGAACTTCCCATGGAAAATATTCCCAAACACACTGGGTTTGGGGAAATAAAGGACTTTTGTGTCCCAAAGAGCAGTTCAAAACTATTGCAGGCCAATATAGTTGTGCCCTTTTTTTTTTTTGCTGCCCAGGGAAGGGCAATGAGTCCACAAGTGGCCGTGGGAGTGATTCAAAGGGGCTTTTCTGTAGTGACCAAAGGAGAAGGAATCCAACCAGTCAGCAGCAATTTCCACTTTTTGTCTGCAAATCAAAGAGGAATTCAGCCCTGACCTGAGGGGTCCCTGCAAGGAGACACCTGGGGGTCACGGGGACCCCAAAGTGGGACCCCCAGGCTGGGCTGGGCTGGAGGGGGAGGCCCAGGGGAGACGGAGCAGGACGGGCAGGAGAAAGCTGCTTCTTCTTGCTCCTCTTAGTCTCACCTCCTCCTTGCCCCTCCCAAATTCCCTCTGGATCTGGCACAGCAATCTTGGGAAGAGAGAACTGAGAGAACTGAGCTCAAATGCAAACTTGCTTCATCCTGGGTCAGCCCAGCCCCCACATCCCGATCTGGCTCAACACCCCCATCCCGGTCCATCCCACATTCCCATCCCAGTATATTCCCATCCCGGTCCATCCCACCCCCCCATCCC
>NW_020890406.1:0-1691 GCF_003945725.1 Corapipo altera
GTCTTTCCTTTAACTAGCACGGGGTCAGCACAGGCAGAGGCTTCATGTCTTGTGGTAGGACGGGATGTAGGCTGTAACCTTTAGGAATGGTTCCTCCAAAGTAAATCTGTACTTGCATTTGGCATAACCAATTTCCAAAAACTGTAAGTGAGGGAATTCTTGTGTTCCACTAAAAACCAAGAAGCAAAGAAAATAAAAGGAACCAGAACTCGTTCACTAAGACAGTCGTAGGTTTCAGACCTGATTCAGCCATTCCTGACATGCTTTAAGAATGGGGTTAGCTCTCCCAGCTAAGCTCTTGTCTCTCTTGCTGTCAGATAACATGTGAACTCTTCTGTAACACAATGGCACAGTTGGGCACACAAATCTCATCCTCGCTGAAATGCATCAAGACCATTTTCCAGCTCAGCAAAATTGTGAATGCAGTGTCACAATATCCTGTGAGCACAGGGCTCTTCCTTTCCTTGGTTCTGAATGTCTCTATCTGAGATACCAGCCTGTGGGAATGGTTCCTGCAGAGGAAATCTGTATTTGCAATTGGCATAACTAGATTCGAGAAAGTTGTAAGTCAGGGAATGCTTGTGTTCCACTGAAAACCAACAAGGAAACTGAATGAAAGGTACCAAAGCTCTTTCACTCAGACATTCATATGTTTCAAGTCTGTTAAGGCCATTCCTGACAGGCTTTAAGAATCCTGTTAGCTCTCCAACCTAAGCTCTTGTCTCTCTTGCTGTCAGATAAGACTGTGGACCTTTAATTCTGTTCTGTAACAGGATGGCACAAAAAATGAGACAGACAAACCTCATCCTTGCTGAAATTCACAGTGACCTTTGCCCAGCTTTGGAAAGTAATTAAATTGTCAGTGCTGTGTCACAATGCCATGTGAGCACCAAGCTCTTTCTTTCCTGGGTTCAGGTGTCTCTGTCTGACATATGGGCTCTGTGGGCTTGGATTTCTTGTCACTATGCCAGTCAAAACAGCCACTGTGTGTTTCTTAATCCTCACTGGTGTTGCCCAGCGGATCAGGGAATTCCTGCCATTCAACCATTGCAAAGCAGGCAATTCCAGCTCAGCAGGCAAGGAGGGTATTTTGACCCTTTGAGAACAGCAGTCTCATCTTCTTTGTGTCACAGAGCAGCAAAATGCACAATAGGATCTATACTTTGGCCGATAAGAGTGGATTCGGTGTTCTGTCTGCTTGCAATATATCGACACAAACGGCAAGACAGTAACTGTACAGAGGTGTTAAAACCTGTTCATTGTTTTTGGGTGCATTGCATGAATACTCCACGTGTCCCTCAAAGATCATTTTCTGAATTAAGATGAGCTTGTGAAAGGGACTTTGAGTTGGGTCTTGTTCCTGAATTCAGCAGAACTGAACTGGGAAGCTGTCCCAGCATGACTTTCTGTGTTTGTGTTAGATCATTTGTGTTCTCCCTTGTGTCCCTGTCCCCACAGAGGACATGACACCAAACGATGCTGGGACAGTCTCTGTAGAACAGTTCAACCGTCTTTCCTTTAACTGATACGGGGTAGGCACAGGCAGAGGCTTCATGCCTCATGGTAGGATGGGATGCAGGCTGCAGCCTTTGGCAGTGGTTCCTCCAAAATAGATCTGCAATTGGCATAACCAATTCCCAGAAACTCTAGGTCAGGGAATGCTTGTGTTCCAACCGAGGAGCAAACAGGAT
>NW_020890407.1:0-402 GCF_003945725.1 Corapipo altera
ACAAAACCCCCAAATCTCAACCCCCTCCAGCTTAACTGTGACCCCCAAACTGACCCCAAAGTGCTCTGACCCCCTGGAAGCAAACCAAAATGAGCCTGGGCCCCCAAAACTGACCCCAAAGTGCCCTGACCCCACAGAACCCACCCAGACCCCACAGGACCCCCAAATCCCAACCCCCTCCAGCCTCACCATGACCACCGAGAGCCCCTTCAGGGTGAGCCCCCAAACTGAGCCTGGCACCCCAAAACTGACCCCAAACCCCCCAAAACTGACCCCAAAGTGCCCAGACCCCACAGAACCCCCAAATCCCAGAGAACCCCCCATTCCACACCACAAAGATCCCCTTCAAGGGGAGTCCCCAAAACACCCCCAGGGTCCCCCAAACCGACCCCAACCCACCCC
>NW_020890407.1:502-1691 GCF_003945725.1 Corapipo altera
ACCCCAACCCCAGTTCTGGGCACCCCCTGACCCTCCTGCCCCACTTTTGGGGTCTCCCCTGACCCTCCTTGGCCCACTTTTGGGGCCCCCCCAACCTGTTTTCGGGGCCCCTCCTGACCCTGTTTTTGGGCTCTCCTTGGCCCTGTTTTTGGGGCCTCTCCTGACCCCATTTTTGGGGTCTCCTTGATTCAGTTTTGGGGTCTCCCCCACCCCGGATTCGGAGCCCCTCCTGACCCCGTTTTTGGGGTCTCCCTGGCTCTGTTTTGGGGCCTCTCCTGACCCTGGTTTTGGGGTCCCTGAGCGGTTTTTGGGGGGCAGGAGGTGATCGAGGCCATCGCCGAAAGCGCCTTCAAGACGTCGCCGTTCCCGGTGATTTTGTCCTTCGAGAACCACGTGGACTCGTGAGTCCCCAAACCTGGGGGGCCCCAAACCCCCTGGGACCCCAAAACCTCCCCTGGGACCCCAAAACCCCCCCTGGGCTCACCCTAAACCCTGCTGGGGACCCCAAACCCCCTGGGACCCCAAAACCCCCTCCTGGGGCCCCAAAACCCCCCTGGGCTCACCCTAAACCCTGCTGGGGATCCCAAACCCCCTGGGACCCCAAAACCCCCCCCCAGGGACCTCAACTCCCCCCTTGGGATCTCGAAACCCCCCTGGGCTGACCCCAAACCCACTGGGGGCCCCAAAACCCAAGGGGGGACCCCCAAACTTCCTGGGAACCCTCAAATCAGGGGAACCCCAAAATCCCCCTGGGGGACCTCAAACCCCCCCCCCCCTTGGACTCACCACAAAACCGCGCTGGGGGACCCCAAAACTCGGGGTTTTTTGGGGTGGTTTTGGGGTGATTTGGGGTCCCCAGGCCAGCTGTCCATGGAGGGGTTCTGGGGGAGTTTTTGGGGTGATTTTGGGGTGGTTTTGGGGTGGTTTTGAGGTGATTTGGGGTCTCCAGGCCAGCTGTTCACGGAGGGGTTCTCGAAGTGTTTTGGGGTGATTTTGGGGTGTTTTAAGGGTGATTTTGGGGCCCTAAAGCTGGGAGGGGGGTCTGTGGGGTTTTGGGGGACCCCCCAGCACCCCAAAATTGTCCCCCCAGGGCGAAGCAACAGGCGAAAATGGCCGAGTACTGCAGGAGCATCTTCGGGCCGGCGCTGCTGACGGAGCCCCTGGACAAGTACCCGGTGGGGCTGGGGGG
>NW_020890408.1:0-1691 GCF_003945725.1 Corapipo altera
ATTCACAGGAAAGAAAGTCTGGAAGCTTGGGCTTTCTGGTGCACTTGGTGGGTCAGACTGGGAACTCCATGGGCAGCAACAGCTTTCTTGGTGGTACCTTTGCTCTGGGAGGAATCTTCATCTCTGTGGACTTCTGGGAGTGGAACTGACAGTTTCAGTGCATAGCTCATAAAAACAAAGAAAAAATCTTAATCAAAGGAAAGAAAGCCTGGAAGCTTGGGCTTTCTGGTGCACTTGGTGGGTCAGACTGGGAACTCCCTGGGCAGAAAAAGATTTCTTGGTGGTACCTTTTTTTCTAAGAGGAATTTTCATCTCTGTGGAATTTTTGGGAGTAGGACTCGCAGTCTCAATGCAGGGCTCAAAAAAGCAAACAAAAACTCTTCTGGAAGGGAAAGAAAGCCTGGAAGCTTGGGTTTTCTGGTGCACTTGGTGGGCCAGCCTGGGAACTTCATGGCCAGCAAGACCTTTCTTCGTGGTACCTTTCCTCTAAAAGGAATCTTCATCTCTGTGGACTTCTGGGAGTGGAACTGACAGTTTCAGTGCAGAGCTCAAAAAAACAAAGAAAAAATCTTAATCAAAGGAAAGAAAGCCTGGAAGGTTGTGCTTTCTCGTGCACTTGCTGGGTCAGTCTGGATACTCCATTGAAAGCAAAAGTTTTCTTGGTGGTACCTTTGCTCTGGGGGGAATCTTCATCTCTGTGGAATTCTGGGAGTAGGACTCGCAGTCTCAGTGCAGGGCTCAAAAAAGCAAACAAAAGCTCTTCTGGAAGGGAAAGAAAGCCTGGAAGGTTGGGCTTTCTTGTGCACTTGCTCGGTCAGCCTGGATACTCCATGGGAAGCAAAAGTTTTCTTGGTGGTACCTTTGCTCTCGGAGGAATCTTCATCTTTGTAGAATTCTTGGTAGTAGGATTCGCAGTCTCAGTGCAGGCCTCAAAAATCTAAACAAAGGCTCTGATTCACAGGAAAGAAAGCCTGGAACCTTGGGCTTTCTGGTGCAGTTACTGGATCAGTCTGGACACTACATCGGCAGCAAGAGAATTCTGGTGTGGCACCTTTGCTCTCAGAGGAATCTTCATCTTTGTAGAATTCTTGGGAGTAGGATTCGCAGTCTCAGTGCAGGCCAAAAAATCTAAACAAAGGCGCTGATTGAAAGGAAAGGAAGCTTGGAAGCTTCGGCCTTCTGGTGCACATGGTGGGTCACCCTGGATACTCCATGGGCAGCAAGAGAATTCTGGTGTGGCACCTTTGCTCTGGGAGGAATCTTCATCTCTGTGCAATTTTTGGGAGTAGGATTCGCAGTCTCAGTGCAGGCCTCAAAAATCTAAACAAAGGCTCTGATTCACAGGACAGAAAGCCTGGAATCTTGGGTTTTCTCCTGCACTTGGTAGGTAAGGCTGAAACCTCATTGGGAAGTAAAAGTTTTCTTAGTGGTACCTTTGCTCTTGGAGGAATCTTCATCTCTGTGGAATGTTTGGAGTAGGACTCGAAATCACAGTGCAGGGCTCAAAAATCTAAAAAAATGCTCTGATTCACAGGAAAGGAAGGTTATAAGCTTGGGCTTTCTGGTGCACTTGGTGGGTATGACTGGGAACTCCATGGGCAGAAAAAGCTTTCTGGGTGGTACCTTTGCTCTCAGAGGAATCTTCATCTCTGTGGAGTTTTTGGGAGTAGGACTCGCAGTCTCAGTGCAGG
>NW_020890409.1:0-1068 GCF_003945725.1 Corapipo altera
CCAACATTCCCAAGCCCTCTGCTCCCAATATTCCCAACCCCTTCCTTTCCCAACATTCCTGAGCTCGTTTCCCGACCCCCTCCTTCCACAACATTCCCAAGCCCTCTGCTCCCAATATTCCCAACCCCTTCCTTCCCCAACATTCCTAAGTTCTTTTTTCCCAACCCCTTCCTTCCCCAACATTCCCAACCCCTCGTTTCCCAAACTCCTCCTTCCCCAACATTCCCAACCCCTCTACTCCCAATATTCCCAACCCCTTCCTTCCCAACATTCCCAACCCCTCCTTTCCCAAGCCTGTCCTTCCTCAACACTCTCAATCCATCCTTTCCCAACCCCTTCCTTCCCAACATTCCCAACCCCTTCCTTTCCCAACATCCTCAATCCATCCTTTCCCAAGTCGCCCTCTTTTCCCAATATTCCCAACCCTTTCCTTTCCCAACATTCCCAACCCTCTATTTTCCCTAAATTCCCAACCTCTGTCTTTCGCAATCTCCCCTCCTCCAACATTCCCGATCCATCCTTTCCCAACATTCCCAACCCTCTATTTTTCCCAAAATTCCCAACCTCTGCCTTTCCCAACCCCTCCTCCTCCAACATTCCCAACTCCCTCCATTCCCATCTTTATCTCCCCATCCCAGGCCAGGAATCCCCAATATCCCAGAAAACCCAAACCTCCCCATTCCCATTCCCATCCTGAATCCTTCGGGATGTGTCCCAACACCTGAAACTCCCCATTCCCATTCCCATCCCCAATCCTTTGGGATGTGTCTGCCCTCTGCTCCCAATATTCCCAACCCCTTCCTTCCCCAACATTCCCAATCCATCCTTTCCCAACCCCTTCCTTCCCAACATTCCCAACCCCTTCCTTTCCCAACATTCCCAATTCATCCTTTCCCAAGCCACCCTCTTTTCCCAACATTCCCAACCCTTTCCTTTCCCAACATTCCCAACCCTCTATTTTCCCTAAATTCCCAACCTCTGTCTTTCGCAATCTCCCCTCCTCCAACATTCCGATCCATCCTTTCCCAACATTCCCAACCCTCTATTTTTCCCAAAATTCCCAACCTC
>NW_020890409.1:1168-1690 GCF_003945725.1 Corapipo altera
CCCAAACCATCCCAATCCCCCTTTTCCCTTTCTCTTCCCCCCCAATCCCCCTTTTCCCTCTCCCACCTCCCCCAAACTCTTCCAATCCCCCTTTTCCCTCTCCCATCCCCCCCAAACTCTTCCAATCCCCCTTTTCCCCCTCCCATCTCCCCCAAACCATCCCAATCCCCCTTTTCCCTCTCTCCTTCCCCCCCAAACTCTTCCAATCCCCCTTTTCCCCCCCTTCACCCGGGAACCCGCCAACCCCGCACTTCCCGCTCCATCCCTTCGATCTCCACCTCCCACTTCCCACCTCCGCCCACCCTTCCCCCCTTTCCCAGCATTCCCGGTATTCCCGGCATTCCCGGCATTCCGGTTTTTCCCTCACCTGACGTTCTCGTGCCGGTACATGTACATGGTGTTGAACTGCTGCAGCTCCTTCTGGCTCGGGTCCTTCTTCATGTCCTTCAGCATCTCGTCGGCCACGTGCTTGGGAAGGATGGAGAGCATCAGGCGCTCCTGGAATGGGAATGCTGGGAATGT
>NW_020890410.1:0-1690 GCF_003945725.1 Corapipo altera
CAGAGCCCCAGAGATGACACAAGTGTCTCTGGCTGTTGAGTTACAGGAGTTTCCACAGGGAGGACTTTTCCAGATACTAAGCTGGATGTTGCATGTCCCTGCTGACCTCACAGGTTGAGCTCTGGTTTTCTCTAATCCGTTCATGTCAAACTACTTCCTATTCAGGTCCTCCAAGAGGCAAGAGCCAAGTTGAAGAAGACAAAGAATCTCAGGAGTCACTCGAATTCCTAAGACAAATCCTGAAGGAAATGCTGCAGAAACAGAGAGGTGGGTCTGTTTCCTCATCCTGAGCCCTGAGACCCATCAGCCGGGGGCTTTAGATCCACGTGTGGACAGGCAGTGGCTGCACAGCGGGAAGGGATCCATCGCAGCCTCGCTGCCCCGCTGCTGCTTTCCCGCCTTGCGGGGCTGTTTCCCCGCCTGGCCTGGCTGCAGCTTCTCCCCGGCCTCTGCAGGAAGGCCTTGAGCATCCCCTGACCCTGTGCCCCAAATGCACCACGGGCCCTGCAGACCAGGAGATCCCCTGCCATTGCCTGGTCTCCCGGCAGCTCCGGTGTGGCGGCTGTTTGCAGGAGGGAGTGCCCTGACCCAGCCCCAAAAGCCCAGGTGTTTTCCTGGACTTTTTGCATATCTTTTATAAGCATTGCCTCCTGAAGATTCCATTTCTCTTACGGAGAACAACTCCATCTGATCCAATTGTCTCTTTTGCTTTTCCTAGAGATGGACCAAGGGGCTGTTCAGAAGTCAGTGTTCCCCAAAGGAAGCAGTGGTTCCGTGCCAGGTTCTGCTGAGGGCAGGGAGGCAATGCCAGGCACAGGTACACGGGGTAATTGCTGTGGTGTGGTCAGCCGGTGTCGGCCATGGGGGTGGCTGTGTGGCAGCAGCTCTTCCCCCAGTGTCCGCTCAGGCCCGTCATGGCAGCAGCCAAAGCAGAAAGCACGATGGGTTGGAGGCATCTGGAGCACATTCTGGAGGCCCCGGGAAACGGGACTCTGGCCCCAAGGTCCCTCCTGCTGCAGTTGCTCCAGGAGCTGGCCCTGAGTCTCGGGAGGCCCAAGGCACCAGAGCAGCCCAGAGCAGGATCCCTCCCACAAGCAGAGGACCAGAGCACTCCCTGGCTCCCACCCTGGGCAGGGGCTCACGTGTCTCCTGAGAGGGCCTGACTCAGTCCCCTTGGGCCGTGGGAGCTGTCCCGGGGTAGGGAGGGATTGGGCTGGCACTGCCTGCTGCAGGGATGGGTTGTGTGCGTGTCCCTCAAAGGAGCGACTGCTCAAGCAGCTCCACTCCCCCCGGGCTCTCCTCCCGGCCTTCTGGGTTTGCTTTGGTGGGACAGCCTGTCCCCAGGGCTGGGAGCCTCCAGGCACCCACACTGAGGGAAACAGAGAACATCCTGGCTGTGTCCAATGTGCTGTTGGCTTAGCAGGGGTGCCCAGGAGGGGCTAATGCTCCAAATTGGACGGGCTAACACTCCAAATTGCTCCCGCAGGTGCAGCCAGTGCGACAATACATGCTCCCAAGATCCAGGAGAGCATTGGTAGAGGTTTCTGTTCAGGAGCACGATGTTTAACTGTGATAATGGCAAGTGTGTTGGGCTGGCAGCTTGCCATCATGTTGTGCTGTGCTGGAATCTGGTACTGGTGGGAAAGAAAACGGTGAGTTGTTTGTTGATCTCCCCCTCAAACAGCTTCTT
>NW_020890411.1:0-1690 GCF_003945725.1 Corapipo altera
GGCTGGGTTCATGTGTCACTTGTCCAGCCATCCCTGTCACTCCCGACACCTCCAGCCAGGAATTTTAAGCTCGGCTCTGCCCCGGAGGCGCCTCTGCTTCGCCAGGGGCTAAAAAGGAACGGCTCCAGTTTAAGGAATGGGGCTTTTAAGTGCCCAAAGTGGGGTGGAATTAATCTGCCAGCTCCTGGAATTCCTCCCCAGAGCTCAGACATGAAGTTCATAAATAAATTTTTGACTCGTTGGGTCGTGTCACGCGAGCTGTGCCCCGGGAGAGCAGGTACTTCAGAATAAAATCTGACTAAATTTGCTTTAAATAGTTCACAAGCTCTGCAGTGGTTCCTGTCACCAGGGCAGAAATGTGTCCCAGAAAGCACCAGCACAAAAAAAAAATCAGAGATGTTACATTTGATGTGAGCAGGGGATCTGCACCAGCACAGAAAATGCCACAAATAAACATTTCAGAATCTGGATTGGATCCAAGGAAGAGAGAGAAAGATTTTGGTCCCAAGGTCAGAAATGAGTCCCAAAAAACCACCAGCAGCACAAACCCCAGACTTTTCAATGCAGAAATGTTAAGTTTGATGCGAGCAGGGGATCTGCACGAGCACAGAAAATGCCATGTTTAGGAATCTGGATTTTATCCAAGGAAAAATGAGAAAGATTTTGGTCCCAAGTTCAGAAATGTGTCCCAAAAAACCACCAGCAGCATAAAAAAAGAGACTTCTCCAAGCAGAGATGTTACATTTGATGTGAGCAGGGGATCTGCACGAGCCCAGAAAATGCCACAAATAAAAATTTTGGAATCTGGATTGGATCCAAGGAAGAAAGGGAAAGGAAACAACAGCCATTCCTGCAGGAAAGCACTGACTCACAGAGACTGGACTGGAGACAAGGCACCTTCAAACAGTGTTTTTCTGGCCCAAAGTGAAGGTCTTTGGGTGCTTTAATGACCCCCAGATCCCTCCAGGTTAACTGGACCTGCCTTTTGGAATTCCCAAAAACTCAGGGCTCTGAGTGAACTCCTCCCTTTTCCCACATTTCCAGGCCAAAGGCCCCACGTGGAGCTGGACTGGGTTGTTTTTAACCCCGTTCCCACTCGGGGTCACCCCCGGGGTACCTATTTGGAACATTCCCAGGGGAGAGTGGTCTGGCCAGAGGAATTCCAAGTGCCCAGGATCCCTGGGAGAGAGAGCTGTGCCAGCCCAGGGACGCTGGGCTTCAAACCCAGACGACTATTTTGAGTCCTTGTGGGAACCCAGCTCGATGCAATAAATATTGAGAGTTATCACAAGAGAACACTCTGCAAAACACACATTTCAGCGCTGACAGACACAAATTTTCCTCTTTTTTTTTTTTTTCAGCTGCCTGCTTTGGCTTTTTGTATCCAAACCACCCCCGCAGCTCCTGCTTTGGATCAAAGTCGTGCCAGTTTTGGGGCACAAAACAGCAATTTAATGTGGTGGAAAAGTTGCCACTGAGTCCTCAGATATCCTTGCAAACGTGAGCCCAAGGAAGAGTTTAGTGTTAGGCTTGGGTGAAGGAAACACCAGCTTTATGTGCTGAGATGGAACATGATCCAACCAGGGATCAGGGCTGGGCCCAGTTCAGTGTCTGCACTGAGGATCTGGAGGAGGGGATGGAGAGAACCATCAGCACATTCCAGGTGACCCCAAGCTGGGGGAGTGTTGAT
>NW_020890412.1:0-1690 GCF_003945725.1 Corapipo altera
GAGGGGTCCTGACCCCATTTTGGGGGGTCCTGGGGCCATTCTGGGGGATCTTGGGGTCATTTTGGGGGTCCCAAGCCTATTCTGGGGGGTCCTGACCCCCTCTTGGGTGGTTTTGGGGCCATTCTGGGGGGTCCTGACCCCGTTTTGGAGGGTCCTGGTGCCATTTTGGGTGGTTTGGGAGCCCATTCTAGGGGGTCCTGTCCTTATTTTGGGGGTCCTGGGGCCATTCTGGGGGGTCCTGGGGTCACTTTGAGGGGTCCTGACCCCATTTTGGGGGGTCCTGGGGCCATTCTGGGGGGTCTTGACCCCATTTTGGGGGATCTTGGAGCCGTTTTGGGGTCATTTTGGGGGGTCCTGTCCCCACTTTGGGGGGATCTTGGAGCCATTTTGGGTGGTTTTGGGGTCATTTTGGGGGGTCCTGACCCCATTTTGGGGCCGTTCTGGGGGGTCCTGACCCCATTTCGGGGGGTCTCCCCCTCCCTGCCCCCCCTATTTGGGGTGGGGGTCACCCCCAAACCCCCCCTGACCCCCCAAACCCCCCCTGACCCCCCGTTTTTGCCCCCCCAGGTTCTGACGGTGGCGGCCACGGAGCCCCTCACCCTGCAGCACTCCCCGCCCCTCCCCCCGAATTTCGGGACCCCCCCGGAACCCCCCGGGAATTTGGGGACCCCCCCGGGCCCCCCCCCGAATTCGGGGCCCCCCCAAATGTCCGAGACCCCCCCAAATCCGGGGGGTTTGGGGGTGGATTTCCGGAGGGTTTACGAGTTCCTGGCCCGGCTGGGAGGGGGGGGGGAAGGACCCCCCCTGGGACCCCCAGGTGAGCCCCAAAATTTGGGGAGGGTTGGGGGGGGGTCCTGGCCCCGATTTGGGGGGGTTTGGGGCCGTTTGGGGGGATTTGGGACTGGTTTGGGGGGGGTCCTGTCTCTGGTTTGGGGGGGTCCTGATGCCATTTTGGGGGGTCCTGATTCCATTTTGGGGGGGGGTCCTGACCCTGTTTTTGGGGGGGTTTTGAGGGTCCTGCCCCCATTTTTGGGGGTCCTGATTCCATTTTTTGGGGGTCCTGCCCCTTTTTCTGGGAGTCCCACCCCCATTTCAAGGGGTCCTGACCCCATTTTGGGGTGTCCTACCCCCATTTTTGGGTGTCCTGACCCCATTTTCCAGGGGTCCTGACCCCATTTTTGGGTGCCCCGCCCCCATTTTTTGAGGGTCCTGACCCATTTTTGGGGGTCCTGACTCCATTTTTGAGGGTCCTGACCCTATTTTTAGAGGTCCCACCCCCATATTTGGGGGTCCTGACCCCATTTTTGGGGGTCCCACCCCAATTTCTGGGGATCCTACCCCTATTTCAGGGGGTCCTGCCCCCATTTCAAGGGGTCCCACCCCCATTTCGGGGGGTCCTGACCCCATTTTTGAGGGTCCTGACCCATATTTGGGGATCCTGACCCCATTTTTGGGGGTCCCGCCCCCCTTTTCCCCCCAGAGGCCGCGGTGGTCGTGTCCTTACTGGGAGCCCTCCCGGCTGAACTGGGAGCACTGGAGCAGCTTCGGGGCCTCCAGAGCCACTTCCGGGGGGTCTTCGGGGCCCTGACGACCCCCCAAAATTTTGGGGGGGCCCCCCCAGACCCCCCCCGGGCCCCCCTGAGCCCCCCCTGGGCGGGGGTGGGGCTGTGCCCCCTCAACCTCTTCCTGG
>NW_020890413.1:0-429 GCF_003945725.1 Corapipo altera
AAATTTGGGTTTAAAGGGGGAGAAAATGTAGGAAAAGGTGAATTTTAAGCCTAAAATTGGGGTTAAAAGGGGGGGAAATGGAGAAAAAAGATCAGATTTAAGCCTAAAGTTGGGTTTAAAAGAAGGAAAAATGTGGGAAAAGATCAAATTTAAACCTGAATTTGGGTTTAAAGGGGGAGAAAATGGAGAAAAAGATGAAATTTAAGAATAAATTTGGGGTTAAAGGGGGAGGAAAGAGAGAAAAAAGATAAAATTTAAACCTGAAGTTGGGTTTAAAAGGGGAAGAAATGGAGAAAAAGGTGAATTTTAAACCTCAAGTTGGGTCTAAAGGGGGAGAAAATGGAGAAAAAGATGAAATTTAAGAAGAAATTTGAGTTTAAAAGGGGGTAAAAAAGAGAAAGAGATGAAATTTAAGCCTGAATTTGGGGT
>NW_020890413.1:529-1009 GCF_003945725.1 Corapipo altera
TGAAATTTAGGCCTGAATTTGGGGTTAAAGAGGGAGGAAAGAGAGAAAAAAGATCAAATTTAAGCTTAAAATTGGGTTTAAAAGGGGGGAAAATGTGGGAAAAGGTGAAATTTAAGAATAAATTTGGGTTTAAAGGGGGAGAAAATGGAGAAAAAGATGAAATTTAAGAATAAATTTGAGTTTAAAGGGGGGGAAAACAGAGAAAGAGGTGAAATTTAGGCCTGAATTTGGGGTTAAAAGGGGAGAAAATGTAGGAAAAGTTGAATTTTAAGCCTAAAGTTGGGATTAAAAGGGGAAAAAATGGAGAAAAAAGATCAAATTTAAGCCTGAAGTTGGGTTTAAAAGGGGGGAAAATGTGGGAAAAGGTGGAATTTAAGCCTGAAGTTGGGTTTAAAATGGAGAAAATGGAGAAAAAGATGAAATTTAAGAATAAATTTGGGGTTAAAGGAGGAGGAAAGAGAGAAAAAAGATCAAATTTAA
>NW_020890413.1:1109-1690 GCF_003945725.1 Corapipo altera
GTAAAAAAGAGAAAGAGATGAAATTTAAGCCTGAATTTGGGGTTAAAGAGGGAGGAAAGAGAGAAAAAAGATCAAATTTAAACCTAAAATCGGGTTTAAAAGGGGGGAAAATGTGGGAAAATGTGTAATTTAAGCCTAAAACTGGGTTTAAAGGGGGAGAAAATGGAGAAAAAGATGAAATTTAAGAATAAATTTGGGGTTAAAGGGGGGTAAAAAAGAGAAAGAGATGAAATTTAAACCTGAATTTGGGGTTAAAGGGGGAGGAAAGAGAGAAAAAAGATCGAATTTAAACCTGAAGTTGGGTTTAAAAGGGGAAAAATGTGGGAAAAGGTGAAATTTAAACCTCAAGTTGGGTTTAAAGGGGGAGAAAATGGAGAAAAAGATGAAATTTAATAATAAATTTGGGGTTAAAGGGAGGTAAAAAAGGGAAAGAGGTGAAATTTAATCCTGAATTTGGGGTTAAAGAGGAAGGAAAGAGAGAAAAAAGATCAAATTTAAACCTAAAGTTGGGTTTAAATGGGGAAAAAATGGAGGAAAAGGTGAATTTTAAACCTCAAGTTGGGTCTAAAGGGGGAGAAAAT
>NW_020890414.1:0-1689 GCF_003945725.1 Corapipo altera
TCACCTGGGGGGGTCCCAGTGTCACCTTTGGGGTCCCCAATGTCACCCGGGGGGGTCCCTGTGTCACTTCAGCATCACCTGGGGGGTCCCTGTGTCTCTCCTGGGGTCCCCGTTGTCACCTGGAGGAGAATAAAACGAAGATTTTGGGGTGAAAACCTCGGAAATCAGTGAGGGCTCCCTCAGAAATCAGGGGTGAAATCGGGGACCGGAAGTGAGGCCGAGCGGAATGGGTCCAACGCCGGACGGGAAGATGGCGGCCCCTTGACCGGAAGTTCTGCAAGGCCGTACAGGAAAATGGCAACCCCTTGACCGGAAGTCCTACGAGGCCGTCCAGCAAGATGGCGGCCCCCCGGACCGGAAGTTTAAGGCCGTACAGCAAGATGGCGGCCCTCGGACCGGAAGTCCTGAAAGGCCGTACAGCAAGATGGCGACCCCTTGACCGGAAGTCCTGCAAGGTCGCACAGCAAGATGGCGGCCCTGGGACCGGAAGTCCTGCAAGACCGTACAGCAAGATGGCGGCCCCCGGACCGGAAGTTCGCCGAACCCATACTAAAGATGGCGCTACCAGGACCGGAAATGAGCTCAGACCACACTAAAGATGGCGGCGCGGGCCTTCCCCACCCCCGTCCCCCCAGTGTCACCTGGGGCGGTCCCTGTGTCACTTTAAGATCCCCACTGTCACCTGGGGGTCCCCATGTCCCCTCCCGGTGTGTCCCCGTTGTCACCTGGTGTCACCTGAGGGTCCCCCGTCCCCTCCTCGGGGTCCCCACTGTCACTTTGGGGTCCCTTTTGTCACCCCGGGGGGTTCCCACTGTCACTTTGGGGTCCCCATTGTCATTTGGGGGTCCCCACTGTCACTTTAGGGGTCCCACCCCCCTTTCTGTCCCCCCCCACCCTTGGGGTCCCCTCCAGGTCCCCCCGATGTCCCCGGGGGGGTCCCCGATGTCCCCTTTGGGGTCCCCAAACCCCCCATGAGGCTCCGACGGTGCCGGCGCTGCCACTTTATTGAGCTGGGGACGCTCCGGGGACAATTTTGGGGGGGGGGGTGGCACCTCGGGGACACTTTGGGGACAGGGTGACACTGGGAGGTGGCACTTTGGGGACATGATGAGCTCAGGGGGGTGGTGGCATTTTGGGGACACTCTGGGGACAGGTTGACACTTCGGGGACACTCTGGGGACACTCCAGGGGGTGGTGACATTCTGGGGACACTTTGGGGGGTGGTGGCACTTCAGGGACACTTTGGGGGCAGGGTGGCACTGGGAGGTGGCACTTTGGGGATATGAGGAGCTCAGGGGGGGGGCGGCACCTGGGGGAGGGGATGGGGGGGCGGCGGAGGATGGGGGAAATCGTGGGGACAGGGGGGGGTGGCACTTTGGGGACAGGGTGAGGACACAGCAGTGGTGGCACCTGGGGACATGATGGCACAGGAGGGGTGGCACCTGGGGACAGGGGGGTGGCCCTGGGGGTTGGTGGCACTTTGGGGACACTT
Source organism: Corapipo altera (assembly GCF_003945725.1). Classification (NCBI taxonomy): domain Eukaryota; kingdom Metazoa; phylum Chordata; class Aves; order Passeriformes; family Pipridae; genus Corapipo; species Corapipo altera. Next base: position 1,493 of record NW_020890414.1, read on the forward strand.
GGGGACACCTGGGGACAGTTTGGTGTCACAGGGGGTTGGTGGCACTTGGGGACAGTTTGGTGTCACTTGGGGACACTTTGGTGTCCCTGGGGGGTGGTGGCACTTGGGGACATGATGGCATCGGGGGGGTGGCATCTGGGGACACTTTGGTGGCACCTGGGGACAGTTTGGTGTCACAGGGGGTTGGTGGCACTTTG
>NW_020890415.1:0-839 GCF_003945725.1 Corapipo altera
TAAAATAAAAATGAAGTAAAAATGAAAAGAGCCCCCCAACCCCCCCGGCCCCCCCAAGCCCCCCGACCTGCAGCGCGCGGGCCGTGTAGGGCTCCATGACCCTCCTGAGGTCCTGCCCGAGCCCCCGCAGGCTCCTCCCGACTCTGCCCCGCGGGAACACGAAGGAATGCGGGACATTCCCGAACTCCCGCTCCGCGCGCTCCCGCGCCACGGCGCGTTCCCGCCGCTGGTGGCGGCTCTGGGGGAAAAGGGGGGGAAAGGGTGAGAAAAAGGGGGGGTCGAGACCCCAAATTTCGGGACATTCGGGCTTCGAATCGCAGCTTTTTGGACCCCAGAAGGGCTGGAAACCCCAAATTTTGGGACATCCAGGACCTTCGCTTCCCGTTCCCTCCCTCCCCCCGGTGCAACCGGGACCCCCCCTTTGCCCGTTTTCGCCCCATTTTCGCCCCCCGGACCTTCCCGGGCCGCCCCATCCCTGCCACGTGCTCGACGCCACTTCCGGGTGCGTCACTTCCGGCCGCTTCCGGCTCCGCCGCCTTCCCCCCCGCCCGCGGGTTCCGCCGCTTTTGGTTCCGCCTCCCCCAAAGACCCCCCGAGACCCCCCAAAAGTCCCTTCTGGGACCCTCCTGGGGGTCCGAGACCCCCCCGGGGCCGCCGGCGCGAGAGTCAGTGCGAGGGGGTCGTTGTGAGGGGGAGTCACAGCCTTTAATGGAGCCCCCCTAAAAAACACTCAGAGACCCCCAAAACCACCCCAATTGTCTCAGAGACCCCCAGAGATCCTCTCTGTGTTCTCTAAAGACCCCCCAGAGAGGCCCCAAAATCTCCTCAGAGACCCCCCC
>NW_020890415.1:849-1688 GCF_003945725.1 Corapipo altera
TAAAATAAAAATGAAGTAAAAATGAAAAGAGCCCCCCAACCCCCCCGGCCCCCCCAAGCCCCCCGACCTGCAGCGCGCGGGCCGTGTAGGGCTCCATGACCCTCCTGAGGTCCTGCCCGAGCCCCCGCAGGCTCCTCCCGACTCTGCCCCGCGGGAACACGAAGGAATGCGGGACATTCCCGAACTCCCGCTCCGCGCGCTCCCGCGCCACGGCGCGTTCCCGCCGCTGGTGGCGGCTCTGGGGGAAAAGGGGGGGAAAGGGTGAGAAAAAGGGGGGGTCGAGACCCCAAATTTCGGGACATTCGGGCTTCGAATCGCAGCTTTTTGGACCCCAGAAGGGCTGGAAACCCCAAATTTTGGGACATCCAGGACCTTCGCTTCCCGTTCCCTCCCTCCCCCCGGTGCAACCGGGACCCCCCCTTTGCCCGTTTTCGCCCCATTTTCGCCCCCCGGACCTTCCCGGGCCGCCCCATCCCTGCCACGTGCTCGACGCCACTTCCGGGTGCGTCACTTCCGGCCGCTTCCGGCTCCGCCGCCTTCCCCCCCGCCCGCGGGTTCCGCCGCTTTTGGTTCCGCCTCCCCCAAAGACCCCCCGAGACCCCCCAAAAGTCCCTTCTGGGACCCTCCTGGGGGTCCGAGACCCCCCCGGGGCCGCCGGCGCGAGAGTCAGTGCGAGGGGGTCGTTGTGAGGGGGAGTCACAGCCTTTAATGGAGCCCCCCTAAAAAACACTCAGAGACCCCCAAAACCACCCCAATTGTCTCAGAGACCCCCAGAGATCCTCTCTGTGTTCTCTAAAGACCCCCCAGAGAGGCCCCAAAATCTCCTCAGAGACCCCCCC
>NW_020890416.1:0-1688 GCF_003945725.1 Corapipo altera
CTCCCAGTGACACTGCCCAGCCTTCTCAATAGCCCTGACACCAAAACCTTTTCCATAGCCCACACTTCCAGAGGAGTGCCCAGGACACAACACAGGTTGTCCTGGTGGTTCTGGACAATGAGAAGGGATTTCTTCCCCAAGGCCAACCCCTCCATTTGGATTTGAGTGCAGCTGAAAGGTTTCCTCAGCATTTTCCCCGGTGCCTCCCTGCCCTGAAGGTTTCTGGCCCTCAGGCTGGAGCTGAGGGGGTTGGGCAGGTGCCTGAGGAGGGGGTAGAACAAGGGCTGTGTCCAACTGTGCCAGGAGGGCTGTGCTGGGCAAGGAGGAGGAGGCTGCAGAAAACAGTGGCACTGGGGAGGGGAGAGGAGCAGGTGGAGAGACCTTGTGCCTGCCCACGCTGGGCAGGAGCTGCCCCAGGATGGCAGCTCTGAAGCACTCACAGGATGTCCCTGTGAAGAGGAAGGGAAGACTGGATCTAAAAATGAAACCTGGAAATCAGAGAGCAGGAGTGTCATGGTGTCACTGCAGGAGAGTTCCAGCCCTGGAGCAAGGTCACAGAAGAAGTGACCCTATCCATGCAGTGGCCTCAGAAGATCCCACAGCATCCTGGAGATGCTGGAAGGGAGCCCAGAACTGTTTCACAAGTTGCCAGGGCCTGTCCCTGCCTGTGCTCCAAAGGCTTCCAGCCCCCAGGACTGTGCTCAGAGAGCACTCAGGCCTCACGCCGAGAAAAGGGCTCAGGAGGACAGTGTGGAAGTGGCAAGAGAGCAGCTCTGGACAGACCAAGCACTGCTGCTCCCTGGCAGTGCTGCTGGGCTGGGATTATTGTCCCCTTCCCCTTTGCAAATACACCCTGTCCTGCAGTGTGCTGTCCTTTGGGAACATCTAAGAAGAAGGGTCTTGGACAAAGAAGGCACTGCAGGGTCCTTTATTTTGTTTAAATAGTCAGAGAGCACAATTCATCATTTATACAGTCTCAGGATTAAAATCAAAAGGTGGACACTAATTTAGAGAGGGCAGATGCATAATAATATTTAATTGCACAGAAAACTATTACAAGAAGAACCCGATGATCTCCACGAGAAACCTGAGCAGGAAGGCTGGGCCATTAAGGAGTCCCATTCTGAATGCTATGCACCAGAAAACTGGCACTTTATTGCTCCTGAAAAGCATCCAGTCATCATTTTCCTCAGGGCATCCTTGAGCTCCTGATTCCTCAGGCTGTAGATGAAGGGGTTCAGTGCCGGAGGCACCACTGAGTACAAAACTGATAGTGCCAGATCCAGGGATGGGGAGGAGATGGAGGGAGGTTTCAGGTGGGCAAATATGCCAGTACTGGGAAAGAGGGAGACCACGGCCAGGTGAGGGAGGCACGTGGAAAAGGCTTTGTGCCGTCCCTGCTGAGAGGGGATCCTCAGCACAGCCCTGAAGATCTGCACATAGGAGAAAACAATGAAAACAAAACAACCAAATCCCAAACAGACACTAACCTCAATGAACCCAATTTCCCTGAGGTAGCCTGAGTGTGAGCAGGAGAGCTTGAGGATGTGTGGGATTTCACAGAAGAACTGGTCCAGGGCATTGCCCTGGCACAGGGGCAGGGAAAATGTATTGGCTGTGTGCAGCAGAGCATTGAGAAAGCCAGTGGCCCAGGCAGCTGCTGCCATGTGGGCACAAGCTCTGCTGCC
>NW_020890417.1:0-1687 GCF_003945725.1 Corapipo altera
TGTTATAAGAAATCTCCATAATGAAGTTGCAAGAAGTCAGAGATTTAAGTTGTACTCTCAGCCCTAATGCTAGCCTGCAGGATCTGTGTACACCATTTTCGTCTCCTTGCATTTCAGCTTCTTCTGCATAAGGCAAGGACAACAATATTAATTTTTAAAGCCCCTTTAGATGTATCAATGGAAAACTGTGTGCAAGAAGTAAACAGCAGTAAGCATACATGTCTGTCATTTTCTCTCTGGAAGTACACCGTTTACTCAATATCTTTCCCTTGAGTTTTGCCCTAAATCCTAGTTATGTTGAAAGGTGCACTTTAATAAAAAAAGCAAGAAGCCCAGATGATAAACTGCCACTTTTTCTTACTCTTGACAGAAATCTTATTCATAGAGCACAGCGTGCATACTTCTCATCTGTGTCTTCCCTCTGACTCTTTGGTCACAAGAGAGCTAATACAGATATTCAAGGATCAAATAGGAAGATTTCTCATATCTCTGGATTGTTTATAGTTTTCTTTGCCACTAATGGAATGAAATAAAATAGCAGACCTGAACTTAATGAATATCACTTAGATAATGTAATAGACCAGTCATTCTTTTGGCTTTCTTCTAATTCATTGGAGCAAAGAAAACTATAAACAATCCAGAGATATGAGAAATCTTCCTATTTGATCCTTGAATATCTGTATTAGCTCTCTTGTGACCAAAGAGTCAGAGGGAAGACACAGATGAGAAGTATGCACGCTGTGCTCTATGAATAAGATTTCTGTCAAGAGTAAGAAAAAGTGGCAGTTTATCATCTGGGCTTCTTGCTTTTTTTATTAAAGTGCACCTTTCAACATAACTAGGATTTAGGGCAAAACTCAAGGGAAAGATATTGAGTAAACGGTGTACTTCCAGAGAGAAAATGACAGACATGTATGCTTACTGCTGTTTACTTCTTGCACACAGTTTTCCATTGATACATCTAAAGGGGCTTTAAAAATTAATATTGTTGTCCTTGCCTTATGCAGAAGAAGCTGAAATGCAAGGAGACGAAAATGGTGTACACAGATCCTGCAGGCTAGCATTAGGGCTGAGAGTACAACTTAAATCTCTGACTTCTTGCAACTTCATTATGGAGATTTCTTATAACAGACTTCCTGCAAGGTATAATGTCAGGCAAGGTAGCAGGAAGTTTGTTATAAGAAATCTCCATAATGAAGTTGCAAGAAGTCAGAGATTTAAGTTGTACTCTCAGCCCTAATGCTAGCCTGCAGGATCTGTGTACACCATTTTCGTCTCCTTGCATTTCAGCTTCTTCTGCATAAGGCAAGGACAACAATATTAATTTTTAAAGCCCCTTTAGATGTATCAATGGAAAACTGTGTGCAAGAAGTAAACAGCAGTAAGCATACATGTCTGTCATTTTCTCTCTGGAAGTACACCGTTTACTCAATATCTTTCCCTTGAGTTTTGCCCTAAATCCTAGTTATGTTGAAAGGTGCACTTTAATAAAAAAAGCAAGAAGCCCAGATGATAAACTGCCACTTTTTCTTACTCTTGACAGAAATCTTATTCATAGAGCACAGCGTGCATACTTCTCATCTGTGTCTTCCCTCTGACTCTTTGGTCACAAGAGAGCTAATACAGATATTCAAGGATCAAATAGGAAGATTTCTCATATCTCTGGATTGTTTATAGTTTTCTTTGC
>NW_020890418.1:0-1687 GCF_003945725.1 Corapipo altera
CATCTAATTTTTAAATGAACTCGTATTTATTTTTAAGATATATATAAACTCTCTACATAATATATAATATATATAAACTAAATTTATAAATAAAATTACCCGGATAAACGGATTTCATTTAAAAACGAACTCGTTACATTTATTTTTTTTTAAAAAACACCTGTTTCTTTCTCAGACGTCCCTTTGTTTTTGAAGGCGCCCCGATTTTTAAGCAGGAATTCATTTTCCCGGGAGCTTTTGGGCGGGTTCGGGGGATGCAAATTCCCGACTCCCGCAGACTTTTCCCACCGGGAAGAGCCCCGGGAACACCCCAAAAAAAAGAGCCTCGGGCTCGGCTCCTTCGTCTGGGAATCGGGAGCCCCAGGAGGGGGAAGGGAGTCACACCTGGAAAACCTGGAAAACCTGGAAAAGCCGCCTGGAAAAGCCGCCGGGGCCAACCCGGCCGGGCTGGGAACATCCCGCTCGGCATCTTCCCGGGAAAAAGGGCCCGGCCCGGAGCGCTCGGGGTGGGGGTGGGAGACGGGAGCGAGTCGGGAAACCGGGAATTCCGGCTCCCGGGGAAGGGGAGATTTCCCTGGGATGGGGTTTGGGAGACGGGAGGGGCCGGGGGGGGGAGCGGGGATGGGCAGGGGGCTCATCCCGGGTGTTTTGGGACCCCTGGGATGGGCAGGGGGCTCATCCCGGGTCTGTTATTCCCTGGAATGGGCAGGGGGCTCATTCCAGCTTTTTTTGGACCCCTGGGATGGGCAGGGGGCTCATCCCACGTCTGGTGTTCCTGGTGGGACCCCTGGGATGGGCAGAGGGCTCATCCTGGCTTTTTTGGGACCCCTGAGATGGGCAGGGGGCTCATCCCGGGTCTGTTATTCCCTGGGATGGGCAGGGGGCTCATCCCGGCTTTTTTTGGGACCCCTGGGATGGGCAGGGGGCTCATCCCGGGTCTGTAATTCCCGGTAGAATGGGCAGGGGGTTCATTCCAGTTTTTTTTGAACCCCTGGGATGGGGAGGGGGCTCATCCCGGGTCTGTAATTCCCGGTGGGATGGGCAGGGGGCTCATCCCGGGTCTGTTATTCCCTGGGATGGGCAGGGGGCTCATCCCGGGTTTTTTGGGACCCCTGGGATGGGCAGGGGGCTCATCCCGGGTCTGTAATTCCCGGTGGGATCTGTGGGGGTGGGGAGGGGGCTCCTCGTGGCCGTTTTTCGGAGCCCACCCCCCTCCCACTCGTTCCCGGTTCCTCTTCTCGGTTCCGGAATCAGCCCCGGGGCAGTTTCGGGGCCTCTTCCCCTTTTTTTTTTTGGGAGGGGGGGGTTGTTTCTTAGAAGACAAAAACCTCACGATTTCCAGGAAATCGAGGGCGGGGAAAGCGGCAAAAGGGGTGGAATTTGTGTCCCTTAACCCCCCACACCCCCCCCCCCCCATGGAATTTACCCCCCCCGGGGGGCCCCTCCCCGGGGATTTCCCCTGTTTATCCCCCCCCGGGGGCTGAGAAATCGGGGGGGACACACACCCCCCCGGGAGGGGAGGGTTCGACCAGAAATGTTCTTTTATTGAGGACAAAGCGCCGTCCCAGAGAATTCCCTGGAGCCGGGAATTGCCTCGGACACGGGAGAGGAGGAGGGAATTCCCTGGGACACGGAGGACCCGAGAATTCCCTGGAGCTGGCAATTCCCTGGGACACGGGGGAGGAGC
>NW_020890419.1:0-1687 GCF_003945725.1 Corapipo altera
CTTGGGGAGGATGTGATGTCACAGGAGAGATGTGATGACACAGGAAGAATGTGATGTCATGGAGAAGGATGTGATGTCACAGGGACAATGTGATTTCATGGGAAGGATGAGAATGATGTGATGTCAGAGAGGAGGAGGTGATGTCATGGAGAGGACGTGACATCACAGAGGAGGAGGTGATGTCACAGCAAGAATGTGAAGGATGAGATGTGAAAGAGGAGGATGTGATGTCGCAGGAAGGTTGTGAAGGATGTGATGTGACAGAGCAAGACGTGATGTCAAAGGGGAACTGGGATGTCATATCAGATATATGTTGTCACAGGGACAATGTGATGTCGCAGGAAGTATGTGATGTCGCAGAGGAGGATGTGATGTCATGGGGAGGATGCGAGATCACAAAGGAATATGTGATGTCACAGGAAAGATGTGATGTCACAGGGGAGGATGTGATGTCACAGCAGAGGATGTGACATCCCAGGAAGTATGTTAAAGATGTGATGTCACAGGGGAACTGGGACGTCATAGGAGATATATGTGATGTCACAGAAAGTATGTGATGTAACAGGAGGATGTGAAGTCATGGGGAGGATGTGATATCACAGGGGAGGATGTGATGTCACAGAGGAGAATGTGATGTCACAGGAAGAATTTGAAGGATGTCATCATAAAGGAGGATGTGATATCACAGGAAAGATGAGATGTCACAGGGAGAAGGTGAAGTCACAGGGGAGGATGTGATGTCACTGGAACGATGTGATGTCACAGAGGGGGATGTTATGTCAAAGGAAGGATGTAAAGGATCTGATTTCAGATGAAGGTTGTGATGTCAAAGCGTGGATGTGATGTCACAGGAAGATTGTGATGTTGCAGTGGAGGATGTGATGTCACAGAGGCCTATGTGATGTCACAGGGAGAATATGAAGGATGTGATGTCACCAGAAGGATGTGAAGGATTTGATGTCACAAAGGAGGATGTGAGGTCATAGAGGAGGATGTGAAAGATGTGATGTCACAGAGGAGGATGTGATGTCACAGGAAGGATGTGATGTCACAGAGGAAAATGTGATGTAACAGGGAGGATATGATGACACAGGGAGGATATGAAGGATGTGATATCAAAGACAGGATGTGATGTCACAGAGGAGGATGTGATGTCACAGGGATGATGGGACGTCAGAGAGGAGGATGAGATTTCACAAAGAAGATGTGATGTCACAGTGGAGGATGTGATGTCACAGAGGAGAACGTGATGTCACAGCGGAGACTGTGATGTCACAGGAAGGATATGAAGGATGCGATGTCCCATGGAAACAGGGAGCTGGGAGATAAAGGGGCTGACGGGCCATGGGCACAGGCGGGTGACTGGGATCTCCAGTCTGGGCAGGCACTGGGGAGCATTGGGCAATGCTGGCCCTGGAACACAAGGGCTGGGCCCAGGGAAGTGCTGGGGTGGTGGCCGTGCCCGGCTCCAGCCCATTTGCAGGCACTGCAGCCCCCAAGTGGTGCAGGCCCAGCCCCGTCCTCCCCGAGCAGAGCCCAGAGGGGCAGATGCCCTTTGCTGGCCCTGCCCCAGTCCCAGCTGGAGACACCGTGTCCTCCCGCATCAGCCGGGCCCCGCTCTGCTGAGCTGGCCCAGGCAGGGGGGGGCCAGGGACTGGCAGCCCAGCAGGGCTCTGGCTCCACACTG
>NW_020890420.1:0-1686 GCF_003945725.1 Corapipo altera
ATTGTTGACATTTAAAGGAAACTGTGAGGAGAGCGTGGTAAAATTTTATTAAGTAAATCTGTGAGGGGAGTGAGGAGCCGCGGGGGGGCGCGCGCGTTTCCTCAGGGAAATACGTCGCTGTCGCCCTTTCAGCGCCTCTTCCGCGGCCGCTCCCGATTGAAAACTAAACACATTTGATATATTTGATATATTTTATATATTTTTTAACGTTTTCCTGTCACTTTCTCCCAGCCACCCTCCTTCTCCCTCCCTCCCCCCCCCCTTTCGGGGTACCGAAACAAAATGGCGGCGGGCGGGAAACCGACCGAGGGGAGCTCTGCGCGCCCTGCCGCGACCAATCAGCCCGCGGCTTCCCCACGTCGCCGGGCAGAACCAGATTTTCTGACCAATCAGAAAATCCGATTTTCAAAGCGGGGGGGCGAGGCGGACACTGGCGGCGACCGTTGCGCACGTAGGTGGGGCTGAGGGGGGGGGAAGCGGGAAGAAGGGGGGGGAGAAATGGGAACTGCGCAGGCGCAGGAGGGGTTTTCGCGGGGTTTCGGCGGCGCGCGCAGGCTCGCGGCGGCTGTGCGCGTGCGCAGCGTCGGCGCGGCGCGCGCGCGGAGCGGGCGGGAAGGAGGAGGGAGGAGGAGGAAGGAGGAGGAAGGGGGGGGCGGCGCAGGCGCAGCTGAGGCGGCGGCGGCGGCGGCGGCGGGACGGGCCCGGCGATCGCTCCGCGCTCCGTCCGCGCCCCCCTCGGGGCCTCTTCCCCTCCCCTCCCCTCCTTCACTCCCCTCACAAACAACCGAGCGCCTCGTCCTCCCCCCCTCGAAGCTCCCCGCGGGCTCCGCCTCTTCCTTCCCTCCCTCCCTCTCCCCGTCCCCGCCCCGCGCGGCCTCCCCTGAAGGCCCGGCCCGGCCTCGCGCTCCGGCCTCCGCGCCGCCGCTTCAGCGCGCCCGCGGCTTCCGCTTCCCCCCCTCCCTCCTCCCTCACCCCCTCCCTCCCCTTTTCCCCCCCCTTTCCCTTCCCCTCACGCCGGACCCGCCATGGACGTGAAGCGGCTGAAGGTGACCGAGCTGCGGGCCGAGCTGGGCCGGCGCGGGCTGGACGCCCGCGGGCTGAAGGTGGAGCTGGCGCAGCGGCTGCAGGAGGCCCTGGACGCCGAGATGTTGGCGGCGGGGCCTGAGGAAGGCGGCGGCGGAGGAGGAGGAGGAGGAGGGGGAGGCCCGGCCGCCGCGCCCGGGGCCTGCGGAGGAGGAGGAGGAGCAGGAGAAGCGGGGCCGGCGGGAGGCCCGGCCGGGCGGCACCACCACGGAGGGGAGGAGGAGGAGGAAGAGGAGGAAGAGGAGGAGGAGGAGGAAGAAGAGGAGGAGGAGGACGAGGAAGCGCTGCTGGCCGACGAGGACGAGGCGGCCGCCGCGGCCCCCGAGGCGACCCCGGCCCAGTCCGGCCCCCCCGGGGAGGAGGAGGAGGAGGAGGAGGAGGAAGAGGAGGCGGCCCCGGCCGAGCCCGCGGGCCCGGAGCCGCCGCAGCTGCAGCCGCCGCAGGAGGAACCGGCGGCCGAGGCCGAACCCGGAGCGACCGAGGGAGGAGGAGGAGAAGGAGGCGGCGGCGTGAACGGGGCCGAGCGGCCGCCGGAAGAGGCGCCCAGCGGGGACGAGGCGGCCGCGGCCGAGGCCAAGGAGGAGGGAGCGCAGGCGGGTGAGC
>NW_020890421.1:0-1686 GCF_003945725.1 Corapipo altera
CCCCCCCAAACCCATCCCTGGTGCCGTGACCCCCCCAGACCTGGTGTGGAAGATGTGGTTGCAGGGCAGGCGCTTGGCCCCCGTCACCATCTCCTCTCGGCAGATGATGCAAACGTTGTCCGTGGCCTGCAGCTCCTCGGCCGTGGCGTCGGGGTACCTGGGCCGGGCAAGAGATCCTCTGCCTGGGGGGGTTCTTCCCTCCCCATCCCCAAAAACCCTCTGCATGGGGGGGTTCTTCCCTCCCCACATCCCCAAAAACCCTCTGCACAGGGGCTGCTGCCTTCATCACCCCCAAAAACCCTCTGCCTGGGGGGCTGCTTCCCTTCCCACATCCCCAAAAACCCTCTGCCTGGGGGGCTGCTTCCCCTCCCCATCCCCAAAAACCCTCTGCTCGGGGGCTGCTGCCTTCATCACCCCAAAAACCCTCTGCATGGGGGCTGCTTCCCTCCCCATCCCCAAAAACCCTCAGCCGCTTCCTTTCTTGTTCCCAAAAACGGAGGGAAGAGGAGGCTTGGGAAAGTTTGGGAAGGGAAGATTTGGGGAGGTTTGGGGAGTTTGGGGAGGGCAGGTTTGGGCACTCACAGCGTGTTCATGTTGCAGGAAGGTTTGGGGAGGTTTGGGCAGGTTTGGGGAGTTTGGGGAGGTTTGGGAGGGCAGGTTTGGGCACTCACAGCGTGTTCATGTTGCAGGAAGGTTTGGGGAGGTTTGGGAGGGTTTGGGGAGTTTGGGGAGGTTTGGGAGGGCAGGTTTGGGCACTCACAGCGTGTTCATGTTGCGGATGGCCCGGCGGGACATGATGGCATCGGTCACGGCCTTCTTGAACTGCCTGAGGGGACACCAAGGGCTGGGACCGACCGGGAACCATCCCGAGCCGGGAGGGACTGGAGGGATGGAGCTCAGCTCAGGGACAGGGATGGGCTGGGAATGTCCTGGGATGGGGGCACAGCTCAGCTCATGGCCAGGGACAGGGATGGGAATGTCCTGGGATGGGGGCACAGCTCAGCTCAGGGACAGGGGACAGGGATGGGCTGGGAATGTCCTGGGATGGAGTTGGAGCTCAGCTCATGGCCAGGGACATGGGACGTGGGACAGGGGACATGGAATATGGGACAGGGATGGGCTGGGAATGTCCCAGGACAGGGCTGGGGTTGTCTCTCACCTCATGGCCAGGGACGTGGGACAGGGGACATGGGACAGGGATGGGTTGGGAATGTCCTGGGATGGAGTTGGATCTCACCTCATGGCCAGGGACATGGGACAGGGGACAGGGCTGGGGTTGTCTCACCTCATGGCCAGGGACAGGGGACAGGGATGGGCTGGGGTTGTCTCACCTCATGGCCAGGTACATGGGACAGGGATGGGCTGGGGTTGTGTCTCACCTCATGGCCAGGTACAGGGGACAGGGGACAGGGCTGGGGTTGTCTCACCTCATGGCCAGGTACATGGGGCGGATGGCGAAGAGCGGGAAGGTGTGCACCTTGATCATGATGGTCATGAAGGCCATGTAGAGCAGCACCTTGATGAACCCTGCGGGGACACGGCGCTGCAGGGGGGGACACGGGGGGCAAGGGGGGGCAGGGGGGGCTCCAGGGGCTCCTGGATGCATTTGGGGACACACCAGGCCAGGTTTGGGACCTGCAAGGGCACCTGGGCCCTTTTTTTAGGACGGGGACCCCCAAAGTCACC
>NW_020890422.1:0-1053 GCF_003945725.1 Corapipo altera
ACTGAGTTTAGAGGTGTGGCTAGTGAGTTTAGGGGCGTGGCTAGTGAGTTTAAGGGTGTGGCTAGTGAATTTAGGGGTGTGGCTAGTGAAGTTAGGGGCATGCTTAGTGAAATTATGGAGGTGGCTAGTGGATTTGGAGGCTTGGATAGTGAGTTTAGGGGTGTGGCTAGTGAGTTTAGGGGTGTGGCTAGTGAGTCTAGGGGTGTGGCTAGTGAGTCTAGGGGTGTGGCTAGTGAAATTATGGAGGTGGCTAGTGGATTTGGAGGCTTGGCTAGTGAGTTTAGAGGTGTGGCTAGTGAGTTTAAGGGTGTGGCTAGTGAATTTAGGGGTGTGGCTAGTGAAGTTAGGGGCATGCTTAATGAAATTATGGAGGTGCCTAGTGGATTTGGAGGTTGGGCTAGTGAGTTTAGGGCTGTGGCTACTGACTTTAGGGGCGTGGCTAGTGAGTTTAGGGGTGTGGCTAGTGGATTTGGAGGCTTGGCTAGTGAATTTAGGGGTGTGGCTAGTGAAATTATGGAGGTGGCTAGTGGATTTGGAGGCTTGGATAGTGACTTTAGAGGTGTGGCTAGTGAGTTTAGGGGTGTGGCTGGTGAAGTTAGGGGTGTGGCTGGTGAAGTTAGGGGTATGGCTAGTGAAATTATGAGTGTGGCTAGTGAGTTTAAGGGTGTGGCTAGTGCAGTTAGGGGTGTAGCTAGTGAGTTTAGGGGTGTGGCAAGTGAAATTATGGGTGTGGCTAGTGGATTTGGCGGCTTGGCTAGTGAGTTTAGGGGTGTGGCTGGTGAGTCTAGGGGTGTGGCTAGTGACTTTAGGGGCGTGGTTAGTGGATTTAGGGGTGTGGCTAGCAAAGTTAGGGGTGTGGCTAGTGAAATTAGTGAGGTGGCTAGTGATTTGGAGGCTTGGTTAGTGAGTTTAAGGGTGTGGCTAGTGAGTTTAGGGGTGTGGCTAGTGAAGTTAGGGGTGTGGCTAGTGAAGTTAGGGGTGTGGCTAATGACTTTAGGGGTGTGGCTAGTGAGTTTAGGGGTGTGGCTAGTGAATTTAGGGGTGTGGCTAGTG
>NW_020890422.1:1153-1686 GCF_003945725.1 Corapipo altera
TTTAGGGGTGTGGCTAGCAAAGTTAGGGGTGTGGCTAGTGAAATTAGTGAGGTGGCTAGTGATTTGGAGGCTTGGTTAGTGAGTTTAAGGGTGTGGCTAGTGAGTTTAGGGGTGTGGCTAGTGAAGTTAGGGGTGTGGCTAGTGAAGTTAGGGGTGTGGCTAATGACTTTAGGGGTGTGGCTAGTGAGTTTAGGGGTGTGGCTAGTGAGTTTAGGGGTGTGGCTAGTGAATTTAGGGGTGTGGCTAGTGAATTTAGGGGTGTGGCTAATGACTTTAGGGGTGTGGCTAGTGAATTTAGGGGTGTGGCTAGTGAGTTTAGGTCCCTCCCAGTGCCCTCCCAGTACAAACCAGTGACCCCAAACCCCCCCAAATCCCTACGAAACCCCCCCAAACTCCCTCCCAGTCCCTCCCAGTCCCTCCCAGTCCCTCCCAGTGCCTCCAAACCCCCTCCCAGTGCCCCCAAACTCCCTCCCAGTCCCTCCCAGTGCCCCCAAACTCCCTCCCAGTCCCTCCCAGTCCCTCCCAGTGCCCCC
>NW_020890423.1:0-1685 GCF_003945725.1 Corapipo altera
GGCCGGCCTGGCCCCGGGCCGGGGGTCGGGCCGGGCGGGGGTCGGTGCGGTCCTGGCGCTGGCGGTGCTCGGCTGGCTGCAGGTGGCCCGCGGCGCCGGGTGAGTGTCCGGGCGCCGCCTGCCCCGGGGCGGGGCCTTCGCCGGGCTGGTGGTGCGGTGCTGAGCGGGACAGACCCCCCGAACCGCGGCGATCACCCCGGGGACACGGGGGAAACACGGCCGGGGTGTCAGCGGGGCCGTGCCCCCTCGGAGCCGCTCCCGTCCCTCCCGCTCGCAGCCTTGGCAGCCGCGTGTTCTCGTTGCAGGAGCCCCCCCGGTGACCCCGCGCTCCAGCCCTACTCCCCGGGCCGGCACGGCCCCCGGCACGGCCACCGGCACGTCCGGGACTGCCAGCCCCGCAGGTACGGCAATGTCACACACGAGGCGTGGCCCGGCGACAACAGCACGGCCGGCCCGGTGGCCGCCACCAGGACGTTCGTCTCGTACCTCCCCCCCGAGGGCAGCGGCCGCAAGGTGCTCTACGGGCACTTCACGTTCGTGAGGAACCCCCTGCGCACCCTCTCGGTGCTGGAGCCGGGCGGCGCCGGCGGCTGCCGGGAGCAGCGCAGAGCCACCGTGCAGGAGACAGCCCAGCTCGGGAACTGTCTGGTGGCCCAGAACGGCGGGTACTTCAACATGGAAACCGGAGAGTGCCTGGGGAACGTTGTGAGCGATGGGAAGCTGGTGAGGAACTCTGGAGGGCTACAGAACGCTCAGTTTGGCATCCGGAAGGATGGCACCATGGTGTTCGGGTAAGAGCTGGGGGTGTGTGGAGAGCACTCTCCACGCTGAAGGCTTTTGGGCATCACTGGGGCAGGAAGCTTATCCCAGGCACTGCCTCCTTGGCCTCTCCCAGCTGCAGTAGAAGGACACTTTGAACACTGAAGTGAGGGATGTTCTACTTGTACCCCATGCAGCTATCTCTCCTAGAATGAAAGGAAGCTGGATAAGTTACTGTGATGATCTCTAGCTGGTTAGGTTCCAGTGTCTCCTCTCCCAACATACAGCAAGGACACTTGATAGTGGTTGAAGTGGGGGAGGGCTCTGTCCTCCCCAAGAGAAGAGACAGAGTGGACTCTGAGTCTGCTCTGACTGCAGCACAGAAAGGCTGGGCTTGGAAAGAACCTCAGGAGGAGCCTCATCCAGCACAGGTTGGCTGGAGGAGGCTGCTCAGGCCATGTCTAGTTGAACATCTCCAAGGATGGAGACTCCACATCCTCACTGAGCAAACCTGTTTTCTGAACAGTTCAGGGATGGTGACTCCACCACTGCCCTGGGCAGCTGTGCCAGGCCTGACTACCCTTTTCATGAAGTTTTCCCAATATCCATCTAAACCTGGTCTGGCACAACTTGAGGCCATTTCCTCTCATCCTGTCCCTTGTTCCCTGGGAGCAGAGCCCAACACCCCCCACCCCTGGCTCCCCCCTCCTGTCAGGGGGTTGCAGAGCCAGAAGGTCCCCCCTGAGCCTCCTTTTCTCCAGGCTGAGCCCCCCCAGCTCCCTCAGCCGCTCCTGCTGCTCCAGCCCCTTCCCCAGCTCCGTTCCCTTCCCTGGACACGCTCCAGCCCCTCAGTGTCTCTCCTGTCTGAGGGTCCCAGAGCTGCCCCCAGGGCTGGAGGTGCCTCAGCAGTGCCAGCACAGGGATGG
>NW_020890424.1:0-1265 GCF_003945725.1 Corapipo altera
AATTGATTGATTTAATTTCCCATTATTTAGTTGAATTTATTTTAATTTAATTTAAATGCTTTAATTTCCCATTATTTCATTATTCCCATCATTTAATTTATTTTATTTAATTTTAATTCAATTTAATTCCATTTAATTAAATTCAATTTAATTCGACTTAATTTAATTCAATTTAATTCAATTTAATTTAATTTAGTTTTATTTAATTTAATTCTATTTAATTTAATTTTATTTAATTCAATTTAGATCAATTTTATTCAATTTAGTTTAATTTAATTTATTTCTATTTAATTTTATTTAATTCAATTTATTTAATTTATTTCAATTTAATTTAATTTAATTTAATTCAATTTAATTCAATTCAATTCAATTTAATTCAATTTAATTTAATTCAATTTAATTCAATTTAATTTCTTTAAATTCAATTTATTTTAATTCAATTTAATTCAATTTTAATCAATTTAATTCAATTCAATTCAATTTAATTCAATTTCTTTTAATTTAATTCAATTTAATTCAATTTAATTCAATTTATTTTAATTCAATTTAATTTAATTTAATTTAATTTCTTTTATTTTAATTCAATTTAATTTAATTTAATTCAATTTATTTTAATTCAATTTAATTTAATTTAATTTAATTTCTTTTATTTTAATTCAATTTAATTTAATTTAATTCAATTTAATTCAATTTAATTTCTTTAAATTCAATTTATTTTAATTTAATTTAATTTAATTTAATTCAATTCAATTCAATTTAATTTAATTTAATTTATTTTAATTTAATTCAATTTAATTTCATTCCATTCACCCAGGAGAATTTTGGGATCGATGGAATTCATGGGAGGCGGGAGAAGAGAATTCCCGAAACTCCGCAGGGGATGAGTCGGCCTCACGCAGGCGGTCGGAATATTCCGGCTGGGAATTTCCTCCGGAATGTTGGGAACGTGTTCGGAGGGAGGAGCGGGAGAATCCGGAAGGGCTGGAAAAAAAAAAAACCGGGAAAAAATTCCATGAAAAATGGAAATTTGAAAGGTAAAAAATGGGAAAAAATTGAAATTAAATTGGAATTAAATTGGAATTAAATTCAAATTAAATTGAAATTAAATTCAAATTAAATTGAAATTAAATTCAAATTAAATTCAAATTAAATTCAAATTAAAATGAAAAATTAAAATTAAAAATTAAAATTAAAGAATTAAAATTAAAAATTAAAATAAAAATTAAAAATTTAAAAGGAAAATTAAAAATTGAAAATTAAATTCA
>NW_020890424.1:1365-1685 GCF_003945725.1 Corapipo altera
TAATTTAATTCAATTTAATTCAATTTATTTTAATTCAATTTAAGTCAATTTAATTTAATGTAATTCAATTTAATTTAATTTCTTTTAGTTCAATTTAATTTCATTCACCCAGGAGAATTTTGGGATCGATGGAATTCATTCCCATAATTTAATTTAATTTTATTTAATTTAATTTATTTTACTTTAATTTAATCGCTTTAATTTCCCATTATTTCATTCCCATAATTTACTTTAAATTAATTTATTTTCATTTATTTTAATTTAATTTAATTTAATTGATTGATTTAATTTCCCATTATTTAGTTGAATTTATTTTAATT
>NW_020890425.1:0-1684 GCF_003945725.1 Corapipo altera
GATAAAAAGGGGAGAAAAAAAGGGGGAAGAGGAAAAAGAAGGAAAGGGAGGAAACAGGGGAAGGGGGAAAAGGGGAAAAAAGGTGGGAAGTGAAAAAACGGGAGGAAAGGAAAAAAGGGGGAAAGGGGAAAAATTAAAGGCAGAAAGAAAAGGGAAGGATGAAAAACAGGGGAAATGAAGAAAGTCAAGAAGATAAAAGGCAAAGAAGAAAAAGGAGAAAATGAGAAAATGGGGGAAAAAAGGGGAAAGGAAAAAAGAGGAAGGGAAAAAAGAGGAAAGGAAAAGAGGAGAAAGGGAAAAGAGGAGAAAGAAAAACAAGAGAAAACGAAAGAAAAAAGAGGGAAAGGAGGAAATGAGAAAAAGAAGAAATAAAAAAAGGGAGAAAGGGAGAAGGAAATTTGGAAACAGAGGACAAAGGGAGGGGGGAGAAGCCCCCAGGACTCACCTCCGTCCGCACCTCCAGCACCGACTTGAAGTCGTTGGACATCGAGGCCAGTTTGGACTGGGGGGGGGGAGAATTGGGGGGGCTCAGGAGGTGCGGGGGGGGGGCTGGGTGTCCCTGCCCCCCTGTTCCCACCCCCAGTGCCCCCCAGTGCCCCCCAGTCCCACCTGCAGCGACACCACCACGGTGTTGGAGTGGGAGTGGACGTGGCGCCCGCCGGGGCCCCCCCGGGCCCGGAGCAGCTCCTGCAGCTGAGCAATCTGCTTGTTCAGGCTGGTGATGTCCTGGGGGGGGCCACAGGGGGGTCAGGGACACCCCAAACTCTGTCCCCTGGGGTCGGGGACACCCCAAATCCTCCCCCTTGCCCCCCCCTCCGCCCCGACCTGGCGGATGATGTAGGTGAGCTCCTCGATCTCCACGGCCTTGTCGTCGAACAGGGATTTCCTCTTGGCCACTGAGGGGGGGAGAGAAGTGAGGGGGGGCTGCCAGGGCCCCCCTCCCCCCCCCCAACCCCCCCCCCCCGGCCCCCCAGCCCCCACTCACGGATGGTGAGCTTCTCCAGCTTGGCGAAGGTGTTGCTCAGGTCCTTCCCGATGCGTCTGGGAAGGGGGAAGAGGGAAGGTCAGGGATTTTGGGGTGTCCTTGGACCCCCCCCACCCCGATCCCACCACACCTGGGGACCCTCCCCCCCATTCCTGGGGACCCGGAGCTGCTCCCGCCCCACCTGGAGACCCCAAATCCCCCCTCCTGGAGAGCCCAACCCCTCCTGTCCCACCACACCCGGGGACCCCAACCCCTCATTTCTGGGGACCCCCACCCCTCCTGTCCCCCCACAGCCAGGGACCCCAACCCCTCATTTCTAGGGACTCCAACCCCTCCTGTCCCACCTGGAGGCCCCAAACCCCCCCAGTTTTGGAGACCCCAACCCTCCCCGTCCCCCCCCCCCCCCTGTGCCCCCCCCCAGGCCCCCCAGCCCCCCCTCACTTGGCCATCAGGCTGAACTCGCTGCGCTGCCGCCCCGGGCCGGGGGCTCTGCCGGGCTGGAGACCCCCGTCCTGGGGGAGACAGGGGGGGTCAGGGGGTCCCCAGGAGTCGGGGGGGCATTGGGGGGACCCCCTGGGGGGACGTGGGGGGACAGTGGCTCCCCCAGGGACAGGAGGGTCAGGGGGAATCCCGGGGGGTCACAGAGGGGTCAGGGTAGAGGGGAAACCCCCAGGGACCCCCCCCGGGTTCAGGTGGAGG
>NW_020890426.1:0-542 GCF_003945725.1 Corapipo altera
TAAACCGATATAAACCAACACGGACCAGTATGGACCGGTATGAACCAGTATGAACCAATACAAACCAATATAAACCAGTATGAACCAGTACATACCAGTATGAACCAATACAAACCAGTATGAACCAGTATGAACCAGTACATACCAGTATGGACCAGTATGAACCAATATAAACAAATATAACCCAGTATGAACCAGTACACACCAGTATGAACCAATATAAACCAGTATGAACCAGTACACACCAGTATGAACCAATATAAACAAATATAAACCAGTATGAACCAGTACACACCAGTATGAACCAGTACACACCAGTATGAATCACTATGAACCAGTACGGACCAGTATAAACCAATATAAACCAACATGGACCAGTATGAACCAGTATAAATCAACAGGGACCAGTATGAACCAGTATGGACCAGTATGGACAAATCACCCCCCCCCCCGACCTCCCAGTACAGCCCACAGCCCCAAATCCCACCCTCCCAGTATGGCCCAGTGCCCTCCCAGTGTGGCCCAGTGCCCTCCCAGTGCCC
>NW_020890426.1:642-1240 GCF_003945725.1 Corapipo altera
GTATTTTTGGGATGTCCCAGGTGTATTTTTGGGATGTCCCAGGTGTACTTTTGCAGGTCCCAGGTGTATTTTGGGGGATTTTTGTGTGTCCCAGGTGTATTTTGGGGGATTTTTGAGGGGTCTCAGGTGAATTTTGGGGTGTTTTTGGGGGGTCCCAGGTGTGTTTTGGGGTCTCACCAGCTCCACCACGTGCACCTGGGTGGGCAGGGCCCTGTGGGGTCAGGGGGGGGTTTTGGGGGGTTTCAGGTACCCAAGTGTGTTTTGGGAAGTCCCAGGTGTGGTTTTGGGGGTCCCAGGTGTATTTTGGGGTGTCCCAGGTGTATTTTGGGGGATTTTTGAGGGGTCCCAGGTGAATTTTGGGGGGGTTTAAGGGGGGTCTCAGGTACCCAGGAGTTTCAGGGGGTGTCCCAGGTGTATTTTGGGGTGTCCCAGGTGTGTTTTGGGGTGTCCCAGGTGTATTTTGGGGTGTCCCAGGTGTATTTTGGGGTGTTTTTGGGGGCTCTCACCATCTCCACCACGTGCACCTGTGCGGGCAGGGCCCTGCAGGGTCAGGGTGGGGGTTTGGGGGGTCCCAGGTACCCAGGTGTATTTTGGGGTG
>NW_020890426.1:1340-1684 GCF_003945725.1 Corapipo altera
CCAGGTGTATTTTGGGGTGTTTTTGGGGGCTCTCACCATCTCCACCATGTGCACCTGTGCGGGCAGGGCCCTGCAGGGTCAGGGTGGGGGTGCCCAGGTGGGGGGGTTTGGGGGGTCCCAGGTACCCAGGTGTGTTTTGGGGTGTCCCAGGTGTATTTTGGGGTGTCCCAGGTGTATTTTGGGGTGTTTTTGGGGGCTCTCACCAGCTCCACGACGTGCACCTGTGCGGGCAGGGCCCTCCTCCGGGCCACGGCCTCGAGCAGCCGCCGCAGCCGCTCGCTGTTGTCCTCCAGCAGCGCCACCGTGAACAGGCGCAGGCGGCACCGGCGCCACGACTGGGGGGG
>NW_020890427.1:0-837 GCF_003945725.1 Corapipo altera
GGAGCAGGAATTCAGGGAGAAGGAGCAGGAATTCAGGGAGAAGGAGCTGGGAAAAGGAGCAGGAATTCAGGGAGAAGGAGTTGGGAAAAGGAGCAGGAATTCAGGGAGAAGGAACTGGGAAAAGGAGCAGGAATTCAGGGAGAAGGAGTTGGGAAAAGGAGCAGGAATTCAGGGAGAAGGAGCAGGAATTCAGGGAGAAGGAGCCGGGAAAAGGAAAAGCAGGAGGTGAGTTGGAATTTTCCTCCTTTCCTTTATTCCCACGCTGGGAAGGGATGAAAAGAGGGAAGAAAAGGGATAAAAATCTGATTTTTGGGAAATAAAGGGAGGAGGGTGGGATTTGGTTGCCCTGGAATTTTTAGGGAATCCGGTAAAATAAGGGATGGAAAAAGCTGATGAGTCAATTCTTCTGGAATTTTCTGGGAAGTTCCCTCCGGCACCGGGGGGAGGATTCCGAGGTGGGAATGGGTCGGAAAAGGGAGGATTGGGATCAATACTGTTGATTATTGGCTTTGGATAATATTTAATTAGGGAATAAAATTATATAATTCGATAATATAATATGATAATGTAATAAGACAATATAATATGATATATAATATAATAGATAATATGATATATAATATGATATATAATATTATATATAATATAATATATAATATATAAAATATATTATTATCATATATAGCATTATAATATATTAATATAATATATAATAGCTATGTATAATATATATAATAAATTATATTAATTTATTAATTATATAAAATTGTGTTATTTAAAAATATTCTAGCTACATTACTTAAATCGTTTAAATATAAATATTTAAATTATAATACT
>NW_020890427.1:847-1684 GCF_003945725.1 Corapipo altera
GGAGCAGGAATTCAGGGAGAAGGAGCAGGAATTCAGGGAGAAGGAGCTGGGAAAAGGAGCAGGAATTCAGGGAGAAGGAGTTGGGAAAAGGAGCAGGAATTCAGGGAGAAGGAACTGGGAAAAGGAGCAGGAATTCAGGGAGAAGGAGTTGGGAAAAGGAGCAGGAATTCAGGGAGAAGGAGCAGGAATTCAGGGAGAAGGAGCCGGGAAAAGGAAAAGCAGGAGGTGAGTTGGAATTTTCCTCCTTTCCTTTATTCCCACGCTGGGAAGGGATGAAAAGAGGGAAGAAAAGGGATAAAAATCTGATTTTTGGGAAATAAAGGGAGGAGGGTGGGATTTGGTTGCCCTGGAATTTTTAGGGAATCCGGTAAAATAAGGGATGGAAAAAGCTGATGAGTCAATTCTTCTGGAATTTTCTGGGAAGTTCCCTCCGGCACCGGGGGGAGGATTCCGAGGTGGGAATGGGTCGGAAAAGGGAGGATTGGGATCAATACTGTTGATTATTGGCTTTGGATAATATTTAATTAGGGAATAAAATTATATAATTCGATAATATAATATGATAATGTAATAAGACAATATAATATGATATATAATATAATAGATAATATGATATATAATATGATATATAATATTATATATAATATAATATATAATATATAAAATATATTATTATCATATATAGCATTATAATATATTAATATAATATATAATAGCTATGTATAATATATATAATAAATTATATTAATTTATTAATTATATAAAATTGTGTTATTTAAAAATATTCTAGCTACATTACTTAAATCGTTTAAATATAAATATTTAAATTATAATACT
>NW_020890428.1:0-726 GCF_003945725.1 Corapipo altera
ACATCATGAAGTCCAACATCGACAAGAAGTTCTCAGCTCACTACGACGCCGTCGAGGCCGAGCTCAAATCCAGCACCGTGGGTGGGTGGGGGACCCCAAAAACAGCCCCAAAAACACCCCCCCGGGGCTGGGGGGACCCCAAAAATACCTCCCTAAAATGGGGGGACCCCAAAAATATTCCCCTAAAATGGGGGCACCCCAAAAACACCCCGGGGGGGCCAAAAATAATCCTAAAAATATTCCCTTGAAACTCTGGGGTGACCCCAAAAACACCCCCAAAAACAACCCCCCTGGGGCTGGGGGGACCCCAAAAATACCCCCCTAAAATGGGGGACCCCAAAAATCGCCCCCAGCCCTGGGGGGGGCTGAAAACACCCCGGGGGGGCCCCAAAAATCCCTTTCTCTGAGCCCATGGGGACCCCAAAAACATCCCCAAAAACACCCCCCCGGGGCTGGGGGGACCCCAAAAATACCCCCCCTAAAATGGGGGGACCCCAAAAATACCCCCCTTAAATGGGGGACCCCAAAAATACCCCCCCCAGCTCTGGGGGGGCTGAAAACACCCCGGGGGGGCCCCAAAAAACACCCCTGGGGGGTTTGGGATAGTCCGGGGGGGGTCCCAAAGACACCAAGAGACCCCAAAAAAATCACAAGGGGGAGCCCAAAAATCGCCCAGAGAAGCCCAAAAACTCCCCGTGGGACCCCAAAAAAACCCCTGGGGGGGGG
>NW_020890428.1:826-1211 GCF_003945725.1 Corapipo altera
ATCCTGGGGGGGGCACCCCAAATCCGGGGGGGGTCCCAAAGACCCCAGGGGACCCCAAAACCCCCCTGGGGGACCCCAAAAAATCACCTGAGAAACCCCAAAAAATCATCTGGGGAGCCCAAAAACCCCCCAGAGGAGCCCAAAAACCCCCCCAGGAACCCCGAAAAACACCTGAGGGGGGTCTGGGGGGCCCCCAAAACCCTGGCAAAAGCCCCCGAAAGAACCCAAAACCCCCCCGGGGGCCCCAAAAAACCCCCTGGGGGGGGGTCTGGGACATCCTGGGGGGGGACCCCAAATTCAGGGGGGGCCCTAAAGACCCCAAAAAAGCCCTGGGGGACCCCAAAAATCATCTGGGGGACCCCAAAAATCACCTGGGGGAGCCCAA
>NW_020890428.1:1311-1682 GCF_003945725.1 Corapipo altera
GCACCCCAAATCCAGGGGGGCCCTAAAGATCCCAGGGGACCCCAAAACCCCCTGGGGGACCCCAAAAATCATCTGGGGGACCCCAAAAATCATCTGGGGGAGCCCAAAACCCCCCCGAAGAGCCCAAAAACCCCCCGGGGGACCCAAAAAAAACCCCTGGGGGGGGGCCGGGAACACCTGGGGGGGGGCCCCCAAATTTGGGGGGGGTTGACCCCGATTTGGGGGCCCCCCCTGACCCCCCCGTGCCCCCCAGGGCTGGTGACCCTCAATGACATGAAGGCCAAACAGGAGGCCCTGGTCAAGGAGAGGGAGAAACAACTGGCAAAGAGGGAGCAGAGCCGGGAGCTGCAGCTGTGAGGGCACCCAAAAAA
>NW_020890429.1:0-1682 GCF_003945725.1 Corapipo altera
CGTGGGAGGTGGGCTGGTTTTTCCACAATATTTTGCTTATTGGAGCCGTGGTTAAAAAAATATGGAATTTCTGCTGTGTCCACGGAGATCAAAGTGACTGAAAGGTCAACACCAGCCTTTTCCATTCCCAATTTTTAGCCTGGAGAGAATTGTCTCCCAGGGGAAAGGCTGTGGGCTCTAATTTGGTGCTTTGGGGGAGCTGTGGTGGGGAAAAAAATAGGGAAAATGGGATTATAGACACGCTGGGAACTGGGCAAAGGAAAGGGATTTCACCTTGGCAGAGCTCGTCTGGCTGTTAAAATGGCCCAAGGTTTTCATGGCTTTTGGAGAGGTTTTTATGGAATTACAGAATCCCCTGAGGTTGGAAAAGCCCTCCCAGCCCATGGATCCCCCCTGT
The DNA here is from genome assembly GCF_003945725.1 of Corapipo altera. NCBI lineage: Eukaryota > Metazoa > Chordata > Aves > Passeriformes > Pipridae > Corapipo > Corapipo altera. The sequence continues at coordinate 398 of NW_020890429.1, forward strand.
GCCCGATGCCCACCTTGTCCCCAGCCCAGAGCACTGAGTGCCACGGCCAGGCCTTCCTGGGACACCTCCAGGGCTGGGCACTCCAAACCTCCCTGGGCAGCCCCTGACAAGGCCTCACCACCCTTTCCAGGGACAAATTCCTCCTCCTGTCCCACCTGAGCCTCCCCTGGCCCAGCTGGAGGCCGTTCCCTCTCATCCCATCCCTTGTTCCCTGGGAGCAGAGCCCGACCCCCCCGGCTCCCCCCTCCTGTCAGGGGGTTGCAGAGCCAGAAGGTCCCCCCTGAGCCTCCTTTGCTCCAGGCTGAGCCCCCCCAGCTCCCTCAGCTGCTCCTCCAGCCCCTTCCCAACTCCCTTCCCTTCCCTGCACACCCTCCAGCCCCTCCATGTCCTCTTCAAACATATGGCTGCCCTTGGATCTCTGGAAGTTTCCAAGGCCAGGTTGGAGCAACCTGGGCTGGTGGAAGGTGTCCCTGCCCGTGGCAGGAGGTGGCACTGGATGAGCTTTAAGGTTCTTTCCAACCCAAACCATTCCATGAGTCTGTTTGACCTTCTGGATGTAACCAAGGAGACAGGAGTGTAAAGGGTCAGGAAAACAGCTCAGCAATATTTCTTGGAATATTCCATGCTCACGTTTTCTAAAGCCCTGTATTTGATATAAAAATACCTCAAAATACAGAATATTTTATCTTTCTCAGGAAATAAATTGGAACAAGTGTCTAAATGAGAAACTGCTGTAGAAACTGTGGGGGTTTTATTATTTTTACTGTTTTCTTGGGATTGAACATTTTTGATCAGTCCCACTTTTAGATCATTTAAACCCAGCCTGGAATAAATCAGGGGGCATTTTGAGCATCCCAGATATTTCCACTGGCCACAGCTCCTGGTAGGATTAGCTGGGTGATGAAGTTGCTTCCCAATTTCTGGCAGCGAGAAAGAACCCTCTGGATCCTTTCAAAAATCACCTTAACAATGACCCACGGGGAGCTGCAGATTGATTTGGATCCAGCCAGGAATGGGAATTATAATTCCATCCTGAGCCGCACTGGCATTTTACCAGAAGTCATGGCCTGGAACTGCTCATAAATTCATGTTTCTGTGCTTGATTTTTGTAGCAATATCTCCCTCTCTCATGACATGGAATAAATAAAGGAAGCAGAAGGAGGTGGTTATAATTTATATCCTTCCTGAGCTGAGGGCCCAGAGCTGGACACAGCACTCCAGGGGTGGCCTCCCCAGCACTGAGTCCAGGGCAGGAATCACTTGCCTGGACCTGTTGGCCACCCTG
>NW_020890430.1:0-743 GCF_003945725.1 Corapipo altera
GGGATCACCTCCTGAGCCCTCCTGCTGTTCCCTGCTCATCCCTCAGCCCTTTCCCTAGGGAATATGCTGTCCTTGCCACCGCTGGGGCCGGGACATCCAGCAGCCCTGCTGGAAACACGTTCCTCTCTCACACTGTGCATTTTCCCAGCAGAGCAAGGCACAGCCAGAGAGCTTGGGCTGCTGCCCAGCAGGGCCCATCTCCCGTTCCTGGGCAGCTGGGAGAGAGGCGTTTGTCCCAGGCAGATGAAGAAGGACAGGGGAGAAGCCACAGACGGCGAGGAGACTCGTGCTCCCCGAGGAAACTGCAACGAGCCCAGAGAGCTGAGGACAGCACGGCAAGATGTGAAACCTGAGCGGGGAAGAAGCCCCGGAGCTCCCAAAAGCCGAGCAGTGGGTGTGCAGCAGAGCAGGCGATTGCAGCTGGGGAGGGGAGGACTGCCCTGCGAGCTGACCGGGAACAGCCCCTGCCCGTGAGGGAGGCCCCAGAGCCAGGCAATGCTCAGAATGCCATCGGCTGAGGGAGCCACAGGGGCTGCTGCTGGGGGAGGGAGAAACCCAAAGAGAGCATTTCAGGCCCTGAAAGATAATATCTCTGCCCTCCTTCTTCCTTTGCTCCCCCAAGGGTGTTGTTTCTGGCAGCTCTGTTGTCTCGGGGCTGGGAGGTGGTTTCTGACTCTCCCAGCAAACAGGCAGGTTGGTCTCAGCATGAACCTCGGCTATCTCGTCCTCACTGTCTGCCTGGG
>NW_020890430.1:753-1681 GCF_003945725.1 Corapipo altera
ACTTCAATGGATTGTTGTGGTACCAGCAGAGCAAAGGACAAGCCCCACAGCTGCTCTCGTCTCAGGCAGGGGCCGACCAGAGGCAGAGCGGCCGTATCACCACAGAGCTGAACACCACGGGGAAATACAGTGTCCTGCAGGTGGAGGAAGTGGAGGTCTCTGACAGTGCCTTGTACCTCTGTGCTGTGCGAGACACCCTGGTGCAGGGAGCTCCCTGGGCTGTGCAACAAGCCAGGGGAGGGAGGGGATGTGTCTGTGCAAGGCTGAGCTTGGGGAAAGGGACCCTCCGCTGTCCCCTGGCAGCACTGCTTCCCCTGTACACCCAGAGATCTGCAGGCTGAGCCCCTCTTCCAGGAGAGGAGAGTGTCAGTGGTTGAGAGGAAAGAGAAGGAGGGGAAACAGTTTCCGGATTGCTCATTCTCACTTATGGGTTCCGTGGTTCTTCTTCCCAACATCTCCAGGGAGTTGTTGGGCAATTCAGGAGGCTGAGACCACTTCTGCAACGATTCCTTGTGCTGCTCTTGGCTTTCTGTTTTTCCCTGCTGCTTGTGGCTTCCCCAGGGTTTCCACTGGGCTTGTCCCTTATAATGCCTGCTCTGGGTTGTGTCCCTCAGAGTTCCGAGTTCAAAGTAGGGTGAAAAACATAAATATGACGTTATCTGCAATGCTCCTTCCTTGAATTGCATGACTCCGACAATTTCTGAAAGTGCTCAGAAGTGCCCAATGAAAACATCCAGTTGCTGTGTGGCAGAAGAGAAGTGGAGGAGAGAGCAGGAAGTTGGGCTGCCTTTTATAGCTGCCCTTCACTGCCACACAACCAGGGGCAGCCTCTGCAGAGGTAACAATTTCCTCACAAGCTCATTGTGCATGCCAACCACCACACCGAGTGCTATGGGCTGTGCTTTCATGTCCTGCACTGCTGCCTTTA
>NW_020890431.1:0-1681 GCF_003945725.1 Corapipo altera
CCTCTGGAATTCCATGGTTTGCTGTTTCCAGCTGTTCCTCTCCTTCCCCATCTGCCTCTGGAATTCCATGGTTTGCTGTTTCCAGCTGTTCCTCTCCTTCCCCATCTCCCTCTGGAATTCCCAGCCGAGACGATTCCAGATGATTCTCTCCCATCCCATCCAAAATTCCCTCTTCCAGTGGCTCCAACTGCTCTTCTCCTGTTCCATCTCCCTCTGGAATTCCATGGTTTGCCATTTCCAGCTGTTGTTCTCCTGTTCCATCTCCCTCTGGAATTCCATGGTTTGCCATTTCCAGCTGTTCCTCTCCTGTTCCATCTCCCTCTGGAATTCCCAGCTGGGATGACTCCACTCGATCCTCTCCCATTCCATCCAAAATTCCCTGTTCCAGTGACTCCAACTCCTCTTCTCCTTCCCCATCTGCCTCTGGAATTCCACGTTTTGCCGTTTCCAGCTGTTCCTCTCCTTCCCCATCTCCCTCTGGAATTCCCAGCCGAGACGATTCCAGACGATTCTCTCCCATCCCATCCGGAATTCCCGGTTCCACCGATTCCAGCCCATCCTCTCCCGCCTCATCCACCTCCGGAATTCCCGGTTTTAGCCGTTCCGGACGATCCTCTCCCATCCCATCCCAAATTCCTGGGTTTGGTGCCTCTCTCTGCTTCTCTCCTGCCCTGTCCACCTCCGGAATTCCCCGTTGGGATGACTCCGGATGATCCTCTCCCGTTCCACACGGAATTCCCTGTTCCGGCGCTCCCGGGGCTCCGATTCCCTCATCTCTCCCTTCCTGAAAAACCACAGTTTTGGGGTTAGAATCCCCAATTTTGGGGTTTTTTGAGGGGTTTTCCCCCTGTGTTTGGGGTGGGAGGGGCCGTTCCCAGGGGAATTCCGTACCTGGAAGGGTCCGGCTCCGCTCTGTCCCGCCTGGATTCCCTCGGGATCAGCCTCGTTCCCGCTGTGGGATCCGACAAATCCCGGTGGATTGGAGCCGGAGGGATCCAAACCCCCTGCCCAGATCCCCCAGTACCTGCCCTGGGGGTCCATCCCGGTGGGATCGGTGGGAACGGGATCGGTGGGAATGGGATCGGTGGGAATGGGATCGGTGGGAACGGCCGAGCCGGCGGCTCCCGGAGCTTCCCGACGGATCCGCTTGGGAGCCTGGAATCTCCTGTCGCCTGGAAAGGGGGGCTGAGTTTGGGGAGGGGTCCCTGGGTCCCAGTTTGGGTGGAGAAGGGTCATTTTGGGCCCAAACTGGGAGGTTTGGGGACATTTCCAGTTACCTGGGGGGGGGCGATCCCGGCGCTTCCCCATCGCGGCGCTGCCGGGGGAGGACACGGAGCGGCCCCAAAATCACCCCCAGTACCCCCCAAATTACCCCCAGTACCCCCAAAATCACCCCCAATACCCCCCAGTACCCCCCAAATCATCCCTAGTACCTCCCAAATCACCCCCAGTACCCCCAAATCACTCCCAATACCCCCCAAATCACCCCCAGTACCCACCAGTACCTCCCAAATCACCCCCAGTACCCCCCAAATCACCCCCAGTACCTCCCAAATCACCCCCAGTACCCCCCAAATCACCCCCAGTACCCACCAGTACCTCCCAAATCACCCCCAGTACCCCCAAAATCACCTCCAGTACCCCCCAAATCATCCCCAGTACCCACCAAATCACTCCCAAT
>NW_020890432.1:0-1681 GCF_003945725.1 Corapipo altera
CCTGGAATTGGGGGTCCCACCCTGGAATTTGGGGGATTGTCCCCTGGGAATTGGGAATTTTCCCCCGGGAAGGTCCTGCCGGACATTTTCGGGATCTCTGGAGTTGGGAACCCCCCAGTCTCCCCCCCCGGGGTGGTTTTGGGGTCCTCCCCCCTTCCCTGTCCCTCCCCCCGCGGGGGGTGGGGTTGGAGTCATGGAAAATCCCGGCTGGAGCCAAATTTCCCTCTTTGGGCCGGACCTGGCAGTTTTTCCCGGGAATTCTGGGGCTCCGCCAACCCCCGGAGCGGCCCCCCCGCCCCATCCCTGCCAGATTCCCGGGAAAAAGGGGGCCCTGGAGCGGGAAAGGGGGTTCCACGAGGGCTGGAGAGGGAGGGAATGGCCCGGGAATGGACTGGGAATGGGATGGGAATGGGTTGGGAATGGGCTGGGAATGGGCTGGGAATGGTCTGGGAACGGTCTGGGAATGGCCCGGGAATGGACTGGGAATGGGATGGGAATGGGTTGGGAATGGGCTGGGAATGGGCTGGGAATGGGCTGGGAACGGTCTGGGAATGGTCCAGGAATGGTCTGGGAATGGGCTGGGAATGGGTTGGGAATGGTCTGGGAATGGGATGGGAATGGGATGGGAATGGTCTGGGAATGGGCTGGGAATGGGCTGGGAATGGCCCGGGAAGGGTCTGGGAATGGTCTGGGAATGGTCTGGGAATGGTCCAGGAATGGTCTGGGAATGGTCTGGGAATGGGTTGGGAATGGTCTGGGAATGGTCTGGGAATGGTCCGGGAATGGTCTGGGAATGGGCTGGGAATGGGTTGGGAATGGTCTGGGAATGGTCTGGGAATGGGCTGGGAATGGTCTGGGAATGGTCTGGGAATGACCCGGGAATGGTCTGGGAATGGTCTGGGAATGGTCTGGGAATGGTCTGGGAATGGTCTGGGAATGACCCGGGAATGGTCTGGGAATGGTCTGGGAATGGCCCGGGAATGGCCCGGGAGTGGCCCGACTGGATCCTGGGAATCCCCCGAGGTTTAAGGTGGAACCTCCCCCCAGAAGGGGCCTCCGGAGGGAATAAAAGGGAATTTTGTGGATTTTAGGATTCCCCGCTCATTCCCTGCGGGAGGAACTGAGGGTGATCCCTAAATCCCACCAGCGCTGGGAATGGTTCCCATCTCCCCCGGGAACATCTCCCCGGGAACATCTCCCTGATCCCTCTTTCCCTGCTCATTCCCTGCGGGAGGAACTGTGGGTGATCCCTAAATCCCACCAGAGTTGGGAATGGCTCCAATGTCCCCCTGAAACATCTCCCCGGGAACATCTCCCTGATCCCTCTTTCCGCACTCATTCCCTGCGGGAGGAACTTTGAGTGATCCCTAAATCCCACCAGCGCTGGGAATATCCCCGATATCCCCGGGAACATCTCCCCGGGAACATCTCCCTGATCCCCCTTTCCCTGCTCATTCCCTGCTGGAGGAACTGTGAGTGATCCCTAAATCCTGCCAGCGCTGGGAATGGTTCCCATCTCCCCCAGGAACATCTCCCCAAGAACATCTCCCAGATCCCTCTTTCCCTGCTCATTCCCTGCGGGAGGAACTGTGAGTGATCCCTAAATCCCGCCAGAGTTGGGAATGGCTCCAATGTCCCCCTGAAACATCTCCCCGGGAACATCTCCCTGATCCCTCTTTCC
>NW_020890433.1:0-1681 GCF_003945725.1 Corapipo altera
CACTGTGTGTGACACTGTGTGTGTGACACTGTGTGTCACTGTGTGTGTGACACTGTGTGTGTGACACTGTGTGTGACACCTTGTGACACTGTGTGTCACTGTGTGTGTGACACTGTGTGTGACACCTTGTGACACTGTGTGACACTGTGTGACACTGTGTGTGTGACACTGTGTGTGACACCTTGTGACACTGTGTGACACTGTGTGACACTGTGTGTGTGACACTGTGTGTGACACTGTGCTGTCCCCAGGGCTGTCTTTGTCCCCGTCCCTGCTGTCCTGCCCCCAGCCCTGCCCCTTGGGGTGGCCGTCTCTGTGCCAGCCCCTCTGCTGGGGGCTGTGCTGTCCCACCCCCAGTACGGAGGGTTCAGCTGGGACTGGGATGAGGGTCCCCTCCAGCCCCTCCCAGTTTGCAGCTCACAGATCACGGCATTTACAGACCCAGTGGGACTGACTGGGATTTGGGAACGAGCCCGGCTGCCCCTGCCACCCCAATAAACACAACCAGCACCCAAGGGAGCCCCATCCTGCCCAGTTCTCCCCGCTGATCCCATTCCCAGCCCTGAGGAGGGAAGGACCAAGCCGGGGCAGCTCCTCTGGGATGCTCCAGCCTCGCTGGGATAACGGGGCACAACACTGTCCCCATGCACGCAGCAGTGGGGCTGGAAGGGACCTCGCTTTCCCAGTGTTCCCGTTCATCCCTATCCCGAGGGACAGACCCGCAGCGGGACAGCACCAGGACAAGGACTGGAAGTCCTGGGTTCACCCCGCAGCCGGTGACGACAAAGCCGAGCCGGCTGCGGCCGCGGCGGCAGGAAATGGATGTCACCTTTCGGGAGCTGCTGGCACTGTGCCCCGAGCCAGCCCGGGGGCACCGTGCCCGCCGGGAGCCCCTCGGAGCCCCTCCAGCCCGGCGGGGCAGGGAGTACACCAGTCTCCCGGGGTTACTGGGCAAACTGGGAGGGTGGTGCCCGCGCCCCCCACCCCCTCGTGGGGCAAGGACAAAGCAGGTTGGGGAGGGCGCAGGGGGAGCCCCGGGGTGGGGCCGGGGCTGGGGGTGCGGGGGGTGCGGGCGGGGCGGGGGGGACACGGCTGAGCCCGCAGGACGCGACCGGAGGGGTCCCGAGGGGGGTCCCGAGGGGGGTCCCGAGGGGGACGTACCGCGAAGGAGGCGGCGGCACAGAGGCAGATCTGCTTCATGGTGCTGAGGAGGAGGCGGCGGGCAGCCATAAACCCCGCGCCCCCCGCCTGGGCCAGCCCGCCCACCCCAGAGCCCAGCTCGGAGCAGCATCGCCGCCCGGGCGGGGCAGGGGCTGCCGCAGTGGGAAGCGGGACCCGCCTCCCTCCGTCCCTCCCTCCCTCCTCCCCTCCCTCTCTCCCTCCTCAGCATCCCCGCATCCCGCCACGGAGCATCCCCCAGTTAGCGACCAGCACCCAGACTGGTCCCAGTTCGAGCGGGAGGGGTTGGGGGGTGGGCGCAGCTTTCCCACCCCAGGCTCAAGCGAGGCGTCAAACCACCCCCAAAGCAGAACTGAGCATCCTCCTGCCCCCCAGATCCTGCCCCCCGAGGAGGGGGACGTGGGACCCCCTGCCCCACCCTGGGGGCACGAACTGACCTCCCACCTCAGCCCGGCGGCCAAGGGGGGACAGGACCCCCCGCCTGCATCTCAGCCCCCCCCCA
>NW_020890434.1:0-1680 GCF_003945725.1 Corapipo altera
GCATCCAGACTGCTTTGCAATGGCCGTCTCCACCCCCCTCCAGAATGCTGGGAATTCCTTCTCTTCAGGGTGCCTAATGCTGCCTCCTGGAGCAAGCAGGATCCCAGTGGGGAGGTCCAGAGGGACATGTCCCTGAGACATCCCTCTGCTGATCCACTCCTAAAGCCTGAGCTCCAACGAGATGCTCCTGCTTAATGCTGTTGCTTAATCCACAAAATAACCTGGCTGGGCTTCCAGTCACTGCAGTTGGAGAGAATGTCCCAGAATAATCCCCCCTTTACTACTTTTCAGTTTAAAGTCCACAGATCTTTCCAGCTGCTGTCTCTGTCTTGGTGCCCCATCTGTCTCCCTTTTTGCTGGTATGTTGCTTGCCAATACTTGCATGCAGGTGCCTTTTCTTCTGGAATGCCTCGATGTTGCCTCCTTTGTTTCTCCTGGCTGTTGGTGACCCCTCAGAGTGCAGAGGGCCCATGTCCCCTGGTTCATTAACTGCTGGCCCTCCCATGGTTGTTCCTGCCCCTCTGCGTGCTGCCAGAACTCTCTATTCCTGTGCAGGTCCCTGTGCCTGGGGGTTCCCCACATTCTCAAGTGCCTGTAGCTCATCCCCAGTCCCTCCTCCTGCGGTGTGTCTGCTTTCAACCCCATGAAAGAGGAAGGAGATTCCCAGCAGCAGGCCTGCGTCTGTAACTTCCCACTCCTCTGTCCTCTCTTCAGCTCTTTAATGAAGTCCTTAAAGCAGAGGTCACCCTGCAGAACAACGGGAAGGTTGGATTCACCTACGTGGTACAGAGCCCCAGCTCTGGCACTGCAAAGAACCCTCTGCCTGGTGTGCTTGCGGTCCTGCCCAACACAGTGAGTGGCACAATTGACTGACACCAGCCCTGTATCAGGTGGCCAAGGAGAGGGTTAAAGAGAAAAAGGGGGGGAAAACAAAACCAAACCCAGCCATGAGAGACAGGGCTGTAAGCAGTTGCTGCTGGGGGCAGAGAAGGTCAAGCAAGTGCCATCCTGACAGACTCCCTGTGGCCTTGGCTGCCGAGTGGCTCTGCCATCCCAGGGCAGCCACCGGCGGGAGGCACAAGCATGTTGGTCACTCCTTGGCCCCCGACTGCTGAGCTCTGTGGCTGTGCTGGCACTGAGGCTCTTCTGAGGGTCACCTTACCCCAGCTGTGGGATCAGACAGGAATTATTCTTTGCCCGTGCCTCCCCCATGCCAGCACTAAGCAGCACTTACATATTCCTTGCTTGGGCTTGAAGCTCCTCTGCCAGAAATAGTCTCAGCCCCTGTGCTGGTCCTTCCCTCCCCCAAGCTGTGCTGCTCTGGAGCAGCTTTGTGGGGCAGTGAGGGGGCCAGGGAGGAGTGGGGCTGGACGAGCAAAGAGAGGAATTTGGAGCATCCCACCACTGTCCCAGCTTCTCAGTGCTGCCTGGATGTCTTTGAGGTGAAGCAGCGTTCCTTTGTCCCTCTTTGCAATGGGAAGAGGAAGCCGATTGGCTTTCCCATTTCTTCCTGCCTGTCTCCTACAAGGGGTGACAGGAGCTGCTGGCTCTGCTGAGAGCGTGGGCACTTCACTCCTCTTCCAGAGTGGTGGCAAAAGAGCTTTTATCTGTTCAGCCTGGCTCTTGCCGGCAGAGGGCAAACCCCGTTAGCAGCAGAGCCGTGCTCACGCTGAGCACAGG
>NW_020890435.1:0-1680 GCF_003945725.1 Corapipo altera
ATTCGCTATATAGACAGGTGAGTGGTTCTGGGATTATCACACTGAGGTTCACATGTGCCTTGTGTCTGCCTTGGCCTTTTCTGGTATAGGTAGTTTGAAGCGTGTCTTCCAAAACCTCCATCTGCCATGTCTTCCTAAAGCCACAGCCCTTCAGTTCACTACCTCCCTGTTCTTTTGGGGTCTGGTTTTTTTCAAACTGATCATCTTTTCTGTGCCTTAATGATATGTGCTTATAAACCCTCCTAGAAATTATTGCCCTTGGGGTTTCCCCACTATTTTTGTTGCTGTGGATGCCAGGAAGACTAGGCTCTTGTTTGCACAACCACACAATGTGCCAGTTTTTAAATGGTTTTCCCTGTTTCTGAATGCACTTTATGCAATGCTTTCCAAGGGGTTGACAATCATCTGTCCTCAGTGGTGCACACTCCCCTCCCATGGAGAAGTCTGTGTTGCCTGCTTCCTGAAGTTCAGGCTGGAAGGGATGCGTTAGGATGATGAAGCAGCTGGTGGCAATGTCCTGGTTCCAGATTTCTCTCTGCTGTCACTAAACTGCATTTTTGCCTTGCTTGCCATCTTAGACATCTCCTTTTTCACAGATGAGCCTTTCTCATTTAGCCTGCTCAGATTCTGTCTTCATTTACAAGTGACCTGGCAAGAAAACTCAACTGCAGTCTTTCTCATAAGGTCATTTAGCTGTGCCCATTCATCTCCATGCTGTGGGTTTCTTCTTTCAGCTACCTTTTCAATGAAGAACTCTGGTTGGTGATGGAATATGTGGAGGGATGCACCTTAGCTGCTGTGGTTTCCAAACAAGCTCTTGAGGAAGAGATGATAGCCTCTATCAGTCGGGAGGTAAGGGATGCTGCTCTTGCTTCTGACAGCTTGCACAGGATGGTTCTTTGCAAAAGGTGGTAAAAACAGGTGTGACTTCCTGTTCAGAGCTTTGTTTCTGCGTCACTGTTATGATGTGGAGAAGAAAAGAGCATCCAAGTGAACGGCCTGCCAGTCTCACTGCATTTCTTGTACTCTGTTATTATCCTCCTATAATGTTGTTGTACTTTCTTATTTAGTTTAATTTCATTTTTTTTTATTTATTATTCTAAACTTTGCTATTTGAACTATATCTTCAACTGATGTGTTACCTGGAAATTTGATCTTTTAGAGCCATTTCGTTTTTTCTGGGATAAAATCAGCCTAATTAATTTTTCCCCTTGTCTTTCTGTGTTTAATCTCAGTGCCTGAAAGGACTGGACTTCCTTCATTCAATTCTAGTGATTCACAGTGTAGTGGTTTGGACCTTGTTTTCCCCCAGAGGCTGAAAAGTGGTAACCCCCAGGGGTGGAAACCCCTGGAAGTTTTGAAGTTCTATCCAATGAACGCTCCTGCAGAAATGTAAACATATCACAAGCACCGGAAGAGAAGGGGTTGTAGTTTGGGTTGGTAGTAGAAGTGGCCATGTTGTAGTAGCCACGAGGGGGGGTAGGAACTGTACCAAACCCCCAAACTCCTTGAAACCTCCTGGAAGGAGGAAGATGATGGACTCTTGCTTGAAAGAGCCTTGGAGTGCTACAGCACTTGCAGAGAGGAGCTGAGAAGCTCAAAGGCGTCCTGGGAAGCTGGACCGGGACGGAGAAGGAATGCGGGGGGGGGTTGACCTTGGCCCCCCTCGCTGCTGCTGCT
>NW_020890436.1:0-1680 GCF_003945725.1 Corapipo altera
ACCCGGCGCGGCTGTGCCCGGCTCGGCTCTGCCCGGCTGTGCCCGGCTCGGCTGTGCCCGGCTCGGCTCTACCCGGCTCGGCTCTGCCCGGCTCGGCTCTGCCCGGCTCGGCTCTGCCCGGCTCGGCGCGGCGCTTGCGCGGCCGCGGAGGCGGAGGCGGGGCGGGCGCGGGGGCGCTGCCGGCGGCACAGGGAGCGCGGTGCGGCTGCGGGGGGAGCCCTGAGCCCCGGGGCCAGCCCGGCTGTCGGGGATGGGGCTGAGCGTGCGGGTCCGGGACGGGAGCTCGGGACACCGGGCATCCTTTGGGTGACTCATCCACGCGGTTGTGCTCCTGCTTGGCCCGGGCTGGGACCGCTCCCAGAAGTGCTCCCGGCCCTGTGTGGCAGGTGCAGGGAAGTGTTTTGAAGTGGTGGGTTTCAGCAGCATTAAATAAGTTAATGATTCGTTTAAATAGGTGGTAGTTTTGAAATAACCGAGTTGAAAGCACGGAGAACATAGGGAAGTCAGGCACGTTCCCCTCCTTGCAGGATCCTGCTGTCACTGTCTATCAATACCACGACGTTGCACTGAGTTGGGTGGTAGCCCCCTTGGGCATGGGGAGGACTTCCCACAGAGCTTGTGGAAGGTGGCTGCACCTTCCACAGCCACTCCCATGCCCATGACCACGACATTACTTGTGTAGGAAAGACCTGGGGCTTTCTCATGACCGTGTGTCTGGCCATGGGAGTGGCAGAGACCCTCTCCTCTCCCTTCTCATCATCCCCTGTGTGGCTGTGGGGATGGCTGTGACCTTCTCCCTCCTCATGGCCGTGCCTGTGGCCCTCACGGTGGCAGTGACCTTCTTTGTCATGTGGGTGGCATTGTTTTGGTTCACACATACAGAACAGCTGAAGCAAAAAGAGAGAGTATTAGAGCAGAGAGTATCCTATAACTCCCACTAATCCTCTAGCTTAGAATAAGCCCTTCCTGCCTTAATGACTTAAATGCCCAAGACAGTTTAGAGAACAAAAAGCTTTTCCTAATGCCAGAGTGTGTGACTCTCTCCCACCCAAGGCTGCTGCCTCTCCAAACCCAGCAGGAGGGAGTTTTGAGGCTGCGGCAGCGGCGCTGTCCCAGCGCGGTGATCCCTGCTGGGCTGGGGACCATCCTGCTGCTCTGAGCCTTAGCCACAGAAATGTCACTCGCCTGGTAGGATCAGATCCACCGCAAGGAGCAGCCCCAGAGCAGCTTGTATTATGTGGCCCAGCAGGAAAGACTGAAACCTGGTATCTGCTGAAAAGATTGGCTGGCATTAATGTGGTGACAAGGACATGGGTGATATTTCCTTTTCTTTCTTCCCGATGCTAAATAATAATTCCTGCAACAGTAATGATAATAATAAAGCCATGGGAGCTGCAGGGATGGTGGGAATCAGCTGGATTACAAACATCCCACTGCTTCTGACAGACAGGCACATCTTACAGCTTTAGTTTGGCTCAGCCCGACGTGTGAACTCCTTGTCTGGGAAGTGGGGGTGCTCACGCTTCCTCACTCCCACAGCTTGGCAGGTTCGCTCTGTACCGCTGCAAGGTATTCAGTATTTTTAGTTGCCCTTAGCCAGGGGCTACAGCTGGGCTCGTGCTCCCAGCTGGCCCAAAGCCCTGCCCAAGGCAGTGGGGTGCCCGTGTCCCTCCCGGGGCT
>NW_020890437.1:0-1679 GCF_003945725.1 Corapipo altera
TGCCTGCCCCTTCTTCCAAAGGTCATAAACCCTTTTTTTCCCCCAGTCCCAGAAAAATTCCCTGCTCAGTCAGGCCAGTCGTCTTCCCTGCCGGCTCATCTTGCAGCACACATGGACAGGCTGCTCCTGTACCTTCAAGATTTCCTTCTTAGAGTATGTCCAGCCTTCCTGGACCTCTTTGTTATTAAGGACTGTTTTGCAGGTGACTGTCTCAACCATTTCAGTGTCCTGAACAGGCCAAAGTCCACCCTCCAGAAGTCTAAGGTAGAAGTTTTATTGATCCCTTCCTTACTTCACCCAGAACTGAAAACTCCATCATTTCATGGTTGCTGTGCCCAAGACACCTCCGACCACCACATCTCCCAACAGTTCTTCTCTGTTCAAATCTTTCATCTCTCTTGACCAATCATTATTGCCTTGCCAAGTCTCCCATCTCCCTTGTCCCCGTTCCCCTTGACCTTCCCAAATCTGCCATCATGTTGGGAGCAGCTTTCTGATGACATTCATGACTTCTGACTCTTTGCCTTCCCACAAATCAGCTGGGGGCTACTCAGCTCCTGTGACAGAAGTGACCTCACAGGTGGCATCCAGAGGGACAATGAGCTCCTGGGCTGTTGGTCCCTGCCCAGTGCACCCAGCAGTCCTGCACCGCTCCTGAGGTACCTGCCTCAGCTCAGGCCTTCCAGCTCGTGCTCCAAAAGAGCTCCCGTAGGTCCGGGGACACTTTTCCCAGTCCCACATGAGGGCTTCAGCTACCCTAGAGAATGCTGGAGGCACTGGTGGCCTCTCTGCAAACAACTGACTCAAGCCCTGAACGTAGATTTTAGGAAATAGTGGAACCCCCTGACATGAAGACTTCTATGTACTCTCTGGAGAAGTCTTCCTTCCCACATTCATGAATGTTCTTTATGCAGTCGTTTCCCAAACACATTTTCTACCAACAGTTTGAGTGGTGAAACATTGCTCAGAGGTTCTTCTCAGTTGCTATTAGCACATTTTATGTCTCTACTTCTTCCCCACTTTTTTTTTCTTCCTCTCTACTCTTTGATGAACTCTCAAGGAAAAGATTGCTTGAATTGTGGGATAACTCAGATTGGAAGGGTTTCCTTTGCAATGGCCCTTGCACCAGTGTCTTCAATTGGATCAGGTGTGACTTTGGTCTGATTAATTCTTATAATCCACCTGACCTGTGGTCCTGCACACCCCCTCTGGTTTGTGTAAGCATCTTCCAATTAATTCAGTTTTACTCAACTGTGCAGCATTAGCTGCTCCAGGGATCTCTGAAGCCGTCAGATTCTCCACCCAGGACGGCAATCGCTACATTTATGCCCAAGAAAAGGCCTGGGCACAGCAGGATCTGCCCATCTCTAGGACTGCCTGGACTTCCCTGCAGGGTGTCCCTGGAGAGGTCCCACACAATTCAGTCCAACAGTTGATTTGGAAGGTGACTCAAAATTTGTGCTCCTTTTGGAGTTTGTTAATTTTTAAGGATCTTGACTGAATTCAGTCACTTGGTTTCAAGCTGATGGGCTCTCTCAGACCAGTCTCTCCTCTCGTCTATGTGGACAATGAGCTGGGACCACTCAGGGGACTAATGATTTCAGTGCTCTGGCTGCACATCAACACAGCTTTGTTTCACTGCTTCAAACCCACCATCCCCTCTTCTCCCTCTGGCATTT
>NW_020890438.1:0-1679 GCF_003945725.1 Corapipo altera
GAAACTCTGCCATGGCTGTCAGTAACAGCCTCGGAAAACAGTTTTTCGTATTTCTGAGGGAGAAGTTTCCAACCCAGCTTTGGAGTTATCAAATAGTTGAATAATTTGTTGTACAATTGTAAATAAAAATCAGTACATTTGCTCTGATTAATGTCTTAACTTATATTTGGCTAAAGAGTTCTTTGCTTGTTACCTTCTTTAAAAAATAGAACCCACAAGCACAAAGGTGATCTCCTGAAGTGTTGTAACCTTTTAAGTCCACTTGTTGCCACACAACAATAGCATGCCAATATCACATCCAAAGACACAGAATCTTACAGAGATACACACAAATAGATATCTATACATAGCTATGTGTATATATACATATCTATACAAATACACACAAGAAAGTTTGGGGTTCCTGAGGAGAGTTCTACACGGGTAATGAACAGAGGACTGGTTGGATGTGTCATACAACTATGGGGACCAAGAATGTAAGCTCTGAGCTTTGATTTATTGTCCTGGTTTGTAACTGCCTGCCTTCCTTTTGAGGGGAAACACAGGTCTCTATTTTGCACAGTCTGTTCTGTTTTTCTTGGCAGTGTAGACTAGGGGCAGAAGAGTTTTTGGAGCCAAACAGCTCGATGCAGATTCAGTTCCTTTAGTGGTGCCTAAAACTCAGGAGCTGGACTCCTCGGTGCCGGTGGGACCCTCCCAACTCTGCCCGTTCCATGATTCCATCAAGTCCAACTGTCAGCCCAGCACTGCCCCAGGAACCCCCAAACCACTAAAGCGTGTCAGCCATGGCCAGATGCAGGCGCCTCTCAAACACCTGCCGGGGTGCTGGCTCCGCCTGGGCAACCCATTGCAGTGCCCGAGCCCCCCCGAAAAACACAGCGAGAAACCTTTCTCCAGGAGCCGACCTGAAGCTCCCCTGCCTCAGCCTCGGGCCACGTCCCCCGCTCCTCCCAGCGCAGGCTCCTTTCCAGCAGCCCCCTCGGCACAAGGCGGCTCAGGGCTCCCCTCTGCCCCCCCCGGCCGGCTCCGCTCCGGCCCCGCTCCCGCCACGGCCCCGCTCGGCTCTGCACGGGGAAGGGACGCGCCCACCCCCGGCCCGACACCCCCGGGGGCCGCGCACCGGGGACCCTGCCCGGGGCTCACTCACCGGGGGACCCTGCCCGGGGCTCACTCACCGGGGGACCCTGCCCGGGGCTCACTCACCGGGGAACCCTGCCCGGGGTTCACTCACCGGGGGGACCCTGCCCGGGGCTCACTCACCGGGGGTCCCTGCCCGGGGCTCACTCACCGGGGGGACCCTGCCCGGGGCTCACTCACCGGGGGTCCCTCCTCGGGGGTGACTTACCAGGGCTCCCTGCCCCGGGGGTCACTTGCCAGGGGTTGTTCACCGCGGGTCGCTCAGCAGGGGTCCCTCCCCAGGGGTCACTTACCGGGGCTTCTTCACCGCGGGTCACTCACCGGGTGTCACTTACTCAGGGTCACTCGCCGGGTGTCGCTCACTAGCGACCACTCGCCGGGGGCCACGCACAGGGGGTCTCCCCCCCGGGGCCGCGCACCGGGGACCACTCGCCGGGGGCCCGGGGGTCTCTCCCCCGGGGGTCGCTCAGCGGCAGCGCTCCCGCTCCCGGCCCCGCCCGCTCCCACCCAAACCCCACCAACCGCCCCTCTCGGACCCGCCC
>NW_020890439.1:0-1678 GCF_003945725.1 Corapipo altera
GGGGGGTGTTGGGGGCTCTGAGGGTGTTGGGGGAGGTTGGGAGGGATCTGGGGGGGCTCTGGGGGTTTCAGGGGTCTTTGGGGGTCTCTGGGGGTCTCAGGTGTCTCAGGGGGGTGTTGGGGGCTCTGAGGGTGTTGGGGGGGTCTCGGGGGGGTCTCTGGTGGTCCCTCCCCCCTCACTGTGCCCTCCCCCCCAGTGAGATCAGCGAGATCACGAGCATCAAGAAGGAGGACGTGATCTCCACCCTCCAGTACCTGAACCTCATCAACTACTACAAGGTGGGGCCCCCACACCTGGGAGGGTCCCCAAACACCTGGGAGGGTCCCCAAACACCTGAGGGGGTCCCCAAACACCTGGGGGGGGGTCACCAAACACCTGAGCAGGGTCAGTGCTGTCCCTTGTCCCACACCTGGGCAGGGTTAGTGCATCCTGAGGCTCTCCAAGGACACCTGTCCCACCTGTGTCACACCTGTGTCACACCTCACACCTGTCCCCCTGTGTCACACCTGTGTCACACCTGTCCCACCTGTGTCACACCTCACACCTGTCCCCCTGTGTCACACCTGTGTCACACCTGTGTCCCACCTGTCTTACCTGTCTCTGTGCAGGGTCAGTACATCCTGACTCTTTCCGAGGACATCGTGGAGGGCCCTGAGTGGGCGATGCTGAAGCGGCTCCTGTTACAGTTGTCTCTCACCTGTCACACCTGTCTCTCACCTGTCTCACACTTGTATCTCACCTGTCACACACTTGTCACACACCTGTCTCACCTGTCACCTGTCACCCCTGTCTCTGTGCAGGGTCAGTACATCCTGACTCTGTCCCAGGACATCGTGGAGGGCCCTGAGCGGGCGATGCTGAAGCGGCTCCTGTCCCTCACCTGTGTCCCACCTCTCTCTCACCTGTCTGTCACCTGTCTGTCCCTTTAGGGTCAGTACATCCTGACGCTCTCCGAGGACATCGTGGAGGGCCACGAGCGGGCGATGCTGAAGCAGCTCCTGTCACTCACCTGTGTCACACCTGTCCCTCACCTGTCTGTCACCTGTCTGTCCCTTTAGGGTCAGTACATCCTGACGCTCTCCGAGGACATCGTGGAGGGCCACGAGCGGGCGATGCTGAAGCGGCTCCTGCGCATCGACGCCAAGTGCCTGCACTTCACCCCCAAGGACTGGAGCAAGCGCGGCAAGTGGTGAGGCCACGCCCCCTCCCGGGGGACACGCCCACCCCACCAGGACACGCCCACAACAGGGACACGCCCCCCCGCACTGCCGGGCCACGCCCTCCTCATTACCCACCGACAGTAATTAAACAACGCCCGGCCCCGCCCACACCTGGGGCTGCGAAGTCTTTATTGACCGAAGGGGTGGGGCTTGAACGGGCTCCACCCACTGTGGGAGGGTCTGTGAAAGAAGCACCAGCTTTTTATTGGCTCAGGGAAGTGGGGAGGGGGTGTGGCCTAAACAGGCTCCACCCAGGATGGGAGGGGTTTCATAACTGGGCGTGGTCCATCAGAACTGGACATGATTCCTTTATTCATAATGAGGGGGTGTGGCTTGGAGGGGCCACACCCACAGTGGGGAGGGGGTTCACTGTGGGTGTGGTCTGTGGGGGCTCCACCCCCCCTCATGGTGGGCGGGGCCTGTCACAGCTCCGCCTCCTCGTCGCTGTCATTGCTCAC
>NW_020890440.1:0-689 GCF_003945725.1 Corapipo altera
CCTTTTATTAGGTGCCAAGTTCCACTTTCCCATACACACACACTATGAACATTTTCCTGCAAAACACCCAGGAATGCAACACCTGCAGTTTGTTATACAGCTTGACCTTGCACTGTCCAGCTCTCAGGGCTGTTTCCATGTGAATGTGCAGTTATCTCCACCTTTCTCAGGGGAATGGTCTCACTCCCTTCAGCGCCTCTAGCTCTTCTACTTCTAGGGGGCCCTGGGGTTCCATGGGCCCGTCATCTCCCCCCACAGGTCAGGGTGGGCACTCTGTGGGCAGCAAGAGCTTTCTGTTCTCTTGCCTTTGTTGTGGAAGGAATCTTTGTTTGTATGTAATTTTGGGAGGCGGGCTGTCAGTTGGGAGGTAGGTCTTAAAACAGGAAACAACAACCCTTATCCCCAGGAAAGAACTCCTGGAAACTTTGACCTGGTGCTGCAGTTAGTGTGTCTCCCTGGGGACTCCATGGGCAGCAAGAGCTTTCTGTGCTGACCCCTTTGTTGTGGGAGGAATCTTTGTGCGTATGCAATTTTGGATGTAGGGCTGGCATTTGGGAGGCAAGGTTGAAAACAGGAAACAACAACCCTTATCCTCTGGAAAGAAAGCCTGCAAGCTTTGGTTTTGTGCTCCAATTGGTTGGTCAGGCTGGACACGCCATGAGCAGCAAGAGCTTTCTCTCATGGTCTCT
>NW_020890440.1:789-1678 GCF_003945725.1 Corapipo altera
TCGTCCGTATGCCATTTTGGGATTCGAGCTGACAGTCGTGAGACAGGGCTGAAAACAGGAAACAGCAGCCGTTATCCCCAGGAAAG
Source organism: Corapipo altera (assembly GCF_003945725.1). Taxonomy (NCBI): domain Eukaryota; kingdom Metazoa; phylum Chordata; class Aves; order Passeriformes; family Pipridae; genus Corapipo; species Corapipo altera. The sequence goes on from NW_020890440.1 coordinate 876, forward strand.
AAAGCCTGGAAGCTTTGGCTTTGTGGGGCAGTTGGTGGAGCAGCCTGGGGACTCCATGAGAAGCAAGAGCTTTCTGTGCTGGCAACTTTGGTGTGGGAGGAATCTTTGTTTGGATGCAATTCTGGGAGTCGGGTTGTCAGTTGGGAGGCACGGCTGAAAACAGAAACTACAACCTTTACTTCCAGGAAAGGAAGCCTGGAAACTTTGGGTTTATGGTGCAGTTGGTTTGTCAGCCTGGGGACTCCATGGGCAGCAAGAGCTTTCTGTGCTGGCACCTTTGGTTGGAGAGAAATCATCGTGCGTATGCAATTTTGGGAGTCAGGTTGGCAGTTGGGAGGCAGGTGTGAAACCAGGACACAAAAGCACTTCTCCCCAAAAACGGAAGACTGGAAAATGTGGTTTTGTTGTGCATTTGGTGGGTGAGACTGGAGACTCCTTAGGCAGCAAGAGCTTTCTGTGCTGGCACCTTTGTTGTGGGAGGAATCTTCAACCGTATGCAATTTTGGGAGTCAGTTTGACAGTTGGTCTGGATCCCTTTCCCCATTCACGGCGTGGGGTTGGCCCAGTTCTAGTTCCTTCTCCATCTGAAGAACCATTGCGACGCCTTGAGGGATGGGGAAAGGGAAACTCCAGGGATATCCCAGGGCTTTTTCAGACCCTGAGCCTGGAGGGGAAAGGTACTCCCCCCTCCCCCCCCGCACGTGACCCAATGTCCGGCAGGGAGACAGGTCACAGGACTCGGGTGTGGAGAGGAGACAAGAGAGAGTTTATTGTGGGGGATGTTACATTTATAGGGTTTAGGA
>NW_020890441.1:0-822 GCF_003945725.1 Corapipo altera
GGGGGGTCTCCACCCCTGTTTTTGTGCCATTTCCACTGTTTTTTCCGATTTTCCTCCCTTTTTTTTTATTTACTTTGTTTCTTTGCTATTTTGTCTTCGTTTTTTGCTCTTTTTACGTTTTTCTTAATTTCCTTTATTTCTTTATCTTTCTCTGTCTTTTCTGCACCGTTTTTCTGCCTTTTTTTTAATATTTTACTCTATTTTTTTATTCTTTTTTGTGTTTTTGTTTTTTTCTTTTGGTTTTGAATCCTTTTTCTACATTCTTTGCCATTTTTGCTGTTTTTCACCCTTTCTCTAATTCTTTGTGTTTTTCCGGATTTTCTCCCTTTTTTCTTCTGTTTTCCCTTGTTTCCCATTTTTTCGTATTTTTACTCTCTTATTTTTTCCCCATTTTTCCCCCATTTTCCCGCATTTTCCCCTTCCTCCCGTTTTCTTCATTTTCTCCCATTTTTTCAACTTTTTTCCCCATATTTCCCCATTTTCCTCCGTTTTTCCCCATTTCCCCCATTTCCCTCCATTTTTTCCCAATTTCCCCCATTTTTCTTCATTTTTTCCCCATTTTTCCCTTATTTTTTCCCATTTTTATTTGATTTTCCTTCGTATTTTCCCTTTTTTTCTCATCCTGTTTTCTCTCCATTTTTCCTTGTTTTCCCCCCCCTTTTCCCCTCATATTTTCTGTGTTTTTCCCTATTTTCCCCCCCTTTCCCTCACAATTCCCCGTTTTTAACCGTTTTCCCCCGTTTTCCCCCCGTTTTCCAGGCCCCGCCCCCGTCCCGATCCCGCGGGGTCGGAAGGGGAAGAAGCCGAAGCCCCTCCCCCCCC
>NW_020890441.1:922-1678 GCF_003945725.1 Corapipo altera
ATTTTTTCAACTTTTTTCCCCATATTTCCCCATTTTCCTCCGTTTTTCCCCATTTCCCCCATTTCCCTCCATTTTTTCCCAATTTCCCCCATTTTTCTTCATTTTTTCCCCATTTTTCCCTTATTTTTTCCCATTTTTATTTGATTTTCCTTCGTATTTTCCCTTTTTTTCTCCTCCTTTTTTTTCCCTTTTTTCCCTTTTTTCCCCCCCCTTTTCCCCTCATATTTTCTGTGTTTTTCCCTATTTTCCCCCCCTTTCCCTCACAATTCCCCGTTTTTAACCGTTTTCCCCCGTTTTCCCCCCGTTTTCCAGGCCCCGCCCCCGTCCCGATCCCGCGGGGTCGGAAGGGGAAGAAGCCGAAGCCCCTCCCCCCCCTGGACCCCCCCCAGGCCGAGTGGCTGCGGAGACACAACCCCGAGGGGCTGTTCCAGGACGAGGGCTACCGGAAACACCTCCGGCACCAGTGCTCCAAGTGAGATTTGGGGCGAAAAACGGCGATTTTGGGCAAAAACTGAAATTTGGGAAAAAATCCAAAATTTGGGCAAAAACCTCCCCCATTTTGGGAGACACAACCCCGAGGGGCTGTTCCAGGACGAGGGCTACCGGAAACACCTCCGGCACCAGTGCTCAAAGTGAGGTTTGGGGCAAAAAAACCCGATTTTGGGCAAAATCTGAAATTTGGGAAAAAATCCGCAAATTTGGGCAAAAATCTCCCCCAGTTTGGGGGACACAACCCCGAGGGGCTGTTCCAGGACG
>NW_020890442.1:0-1677 GCF_003945725.1 Corapipo altera
GGGGGGGGAAACGGGGACATTGTGGGGGCACGGGGACTTTGGGGGGACATGGGGACATTGGGGACCTGGAGGGGACATGGGGGCATTGGGGGGGGACATTGGGGGGATTGGGGGACACTGGGGGGGCACGGGGACATTGGGGAGAGACACGGGGACTTTGGGGGGACATTGGGACATTGGGGACCTGGAGGGGACACGGGGACATTGGGGGGACATTGGGACATTGGGGGGGACATGGGGACATTGGGGGGACACTGGGGACACAGTGACACCCTGGGGGGACAGAGGGGACATTGGGGGGCACCTGGGGGGTCCCTGTCTGTGGGGACAGGGGGACACAGCCGGGCAGGGGGTGGGGCAAGGAGGGCGGGGGTGGCCCTGCCCCCCTCGTGACCCCCCTGTGACCCCTCTGTGACCCCCCCCCAGGTGTTGGGGACACCGGGGAACAACCTGCACGAGGTGGAGACGGCGGAGGGGACGCGGTTCCTGGCCAGCATGCCCCCCTGCTTCAGGAAACACATCTGGATCAAGAGAGGTGACACTGTCACTGTCACACTGTCATTGTCACACTGTCATTGTCACACCTTCCTTGTCACTGTCACAGTGTCACTGTCACCCTGTCAGTGCTCCCCAGGTTCAGGAGGCACATCTGGATCAAGAGAGGTGACACTGTCACTGTCATTGTCACATTGTCATTGTTACACTGTCATTGTCACACTGTCATTGTCATACTGCCATTGTCACTGTCACATTGCCATTGTCCCACTGTCACTGTCACCCTGTCAGTGCTCCCCAGGTTCAGGAGGCACATCTGGATCAAGAGAGGTGACACTGTCACTGTCATTGTCACACTGTCATTGTCACACTGTCATTGTCAGTCTGACACTACCATTGCCATTGTCACACTGTCACTGTCACACTGCCACTGTTACACTGTCATTGTCACGCTGTCACTGTTACACTGTCACTGTCACACTGTCACTGTCACACTGTCAGTGTTACACTGTCATTGTCACATTATCACACTGTCATTGTCACACTGTCACTGTTACACTGCCACTGTTACACTGTCATTGTCACACTGTTACTGTCACACTGTCATTGTCACTGTCACACTGTCACTGTCACACTGTCATTCTCACACTGTCACTGTCACATTGTCACTGTCACACTGTTAGTGTCACAGTCATTGTCACACTGTCACTGTCTCTGTCACGCTGTGTCTGTCCCACTGTCACAGTGTCACTGTCACACTGTCATTCTCACACTGTCACTGTCACACTGTCTCTGTCACACTGTTAGTGTCACAGTCATTGTCACACTGTCATTGTCACTGTCACATTGTCTCTGTCCCACTGTCACAGTGCCACTGTTGTTGTCACCGTGCTGTTCCCCCCCCAGGTGATTTCCTGCTCGTGGACCCCATCGAGGAGGGGTCAAAGGTCAAGGCCGAAATCTCGCTGGTGCTGCTCCCCCCCCACGTGCGCTCGCTGCAGCTCCAGGGGCTCTGGTAGGACCCCAAAAACAACCCCCCCACCCCAAAACACCCCCAGGGCTCTGGTAGGACCCCAAAAACAACCCCCACCCCAAAACACCCCAAAAACACCCCCAGGGGCTCTGGTAGGACCCCAAAACCAACCCCCCACCCCAAAACACCCCAGGGCTCTGATAGGACCC
>NW_020890443.1:0-451 GCF_003945725.1 Corapipo altera
CCCCCCCAGATCCTGGGCCCTGGGAGTCCCAGTCCCTCCCAGTCCCTCCCAGTCCCTCCCAGTGCCCCCCAATCCCCTCCCAGTCCCTCCCAGTGCCCCCCTGACCCCCCCAGTGTCCCCCCCAGGTCCTGGGCCCTGGGGGCCATCGCTCTGCTGCTGCTGTTGGGTCTCACCTGGGCCTTCGGGCTCCTCTTCGTGACCCGCGAGTCGCTGCTCACGGCGTCGCTGTTCACGGCCTGCAACGCCCTGCAGGGAGCCTTCATCCTGCTCTTCCACTGTGCCCTCCAGAAAAAGGTACTGGGGGAACTGGGACAAACTGGGAGGGACTGGGAGGGGATTGGGGAGCACCTTCATCCTGCTCTTCCACTGTGCACTGCAGAGAAAGGTACTGGGGGGAACTGGGAGGGACTGGGAGGGGACTGGGAGGGACTGGGAGGGGATTGGGGGGGAC
>NW_020890443.1:551-1677 GCF_003945725.1 Corapipo altera
TTCCACTGTGCCCTCCAGAAAAAGGTACTGGGACAAACTGGGAGGGACTGGGAGGGGACTGGGGGGAGCCTTCATCCTGCTCTTCCACTGTGCCCTCCAGAAAAAGGTACTGGGGGCTTAATGGGGGCACTGGGAGGGGACTGGGAGGGGATTGGGGGAACCCTCATCCTGCTCTTCCACTCTGCTCTGCAGAGAAAGGTACTGGGGGGAACTGGGATAAACTGGGAGGGGAGTGGGAGGGGATTGGGGGGAGCCTTCATCCTGCTCTTCCACTGTGCCCTCCAGAAAAAGGTACTGGGACAAACTGGGAGGGACTGGGAGGGGACTGGGAGGGGATTGGGGAGCACCTTCATCCTGCTCTTCCACTGTGCACTGCAGAGAAAGGTACTGGGATGAACTGGGAGGGACTGGGAGGGGACTGGGGGGGCACCTTCATCTTCCTCTTCCTCTGGACTGTGTTACTGGAGGTTACTGGTCTGTACTGGGATGTTACTGGGCTGTACTGGGCTATACTGGGACGTTTTAACTCCCCCTGTTCCCCCCCAAGTGCACCAGGAACAGACCCAGTGCCTGCGGCACTCGGGGGGTTGGGGGGCACTGGGGGTTACTGGGGGTTACTGGGCTGTACTGGGAGGTTACTGGGCTGTTATTGGGCTGTACTGGGATGTTACTGGGCTGTTACTGGGCTGTACTGGGATGTTACTGGGATGTTACTGGGCTGTACTGGGCTGTTACTGGGCTGTACTGGGCTGTACTGGGATGTTACTGGGCTGTACTGGGTTATACTGGGACACTTTCCCCCCCCCCAGGTGCACCGGGAGCTGAGCAAGTGCCTGTGGGGGTTGGGGGGCACTGGGGGTTACTGGGACGTACTGGGATGTTACTGGGATGTACTGGGCTGTACTGGGAGGTTACTGGGCGGTACTGGGATGTTACTGGGCCATACTGGTCTGTACTGGACTGTACTGGGATGCTTTCCCCCCCCCCCAGGTGCACCGGGAGCTGAGCAAGTACCTGTGGGGGTTGGGGGGCACTGGGGGTTACTGGGCTGTACTGGGAGGTTACTGGGCTGTACTGGCCTGTTACTGGGCTGTATTGGGCTATACTGGGACGCTTCCCCCCCCCC
>NW_020890444.1:0-1677 GCF_003945725.1 Corapipo altera
CCTGGGATGGATCGTGAATGGGGACCTCCCTGTGTCCCTTGTTGCCGTGGGATGTACGTGCTGAAAAAAATCTCTCGGAGCAGTTAATTAGGGGTGAGATAAGAAAGGGTTTATTTGCCAAGGCAGAAAATGTTACAAGACGAGCGGCCCCCTGTGCCCCAGATGTGACATTTTATAATACCATCTATCCAATCCCAAATGTGTCCACCCTGTGGCCTTTACTCTGAACCGCCCCAGGTCCACCCCGTGAAAAGGGGTCTGGGGTGTATTTTGGGACCCTCTGTTCATCCCATTTTCATCTTCTTCAGAGCACAAAGGGTACATAGTTACCTAATTCTTGACCGTATTCTGTGGTTTAGGCCAAGATACGCTGTTCTGTCAACAATCTAGGCCTTGCCTTGACAAAAGACTAAACATTTCTACTGGATTAGGGGGTAGGAATGATACAGGGAGCATAGAATGGGGTAAGAGGGTTAAGGAATGTGTAAACAAGGGCGCTACAGGGAAAGGGATGTAAGGGAGGGAGTGAGGGTTGCTGCTTTTAGAGTCTACTTCCACTAAACTACTGAAAGTCACTGGACTCCAGGGGTTGCCTCACCATCAGGGGCTTCATTCGGGGTGGAAGCAGTGGCCAAAGCTCTTCCTGCAGTCAGGGCTTCCCTTACAAGTGGGTCCGTTGGTGTTGAGTCAAGCCAGAGCTGTCGGTGAAGCTCTTCCCACACTCCCCACACTTGTAGGGCCTCTCCCCGGTGTGGATGCGCCGGTGGATGACAAGGGTGGAGTTCCGGTTGAAGCCCTTCCCGCAGTCGGTGCAGTGGAAGGCCCACTCCCCTGTGTGTGTTGGCTTGTGCTTCAGGAGATCTGAGATGGTCTGAAACCCCTTCCCACATTCCAAGCACTTGAAGGGCCGTTCCCCGGTATGGATGAGCTGGTGGGAGCGGAGGCTGGAGCTGACCCTGAAGCTTTTCCCACACTCCACACACTTGTAGGGTTGTTCCCCGGTGTGAATGCGACGGTGCACGTGGAGGCTGGACCTGTACCTGAAGCTCTTCCCACACTCGCCACATGTGTGGGGCCGTTCCCCAGTGTGGGGTTGTTCCCCAGTGTGCATGCGTTGGTGGGTGAGGAGGCAGGAACTTTGACTGAAGCTCTTCCCACATTCCCCACACGTGTGGGGCCGTTCCCCGGTGTGGATGTGCTGGTGCCGGATCAGGCTGGAGCAGTAACTGAAGCTCTTCCCACATTGCCCACATGTGTATGGACGTTCCCCAGTGTGGATGTGCTGGTGGGTGAGGAGGGTGGTGCTAGTCCTGAAACCCTTCCCACATTCCCCACACATGTAGGGCTGTTCACCAGTGTGGATGCGCTGGTGTTTGCGGAGGCTGGAGCTTTGGTTGAAGCTCTTCCCACATTCCCTACACAGGTAGGGCCGTTCCCCAGTGTGGATGTGCTGGTGTCGGATCAGGTTGGAGCTCTTCCTGAAGCTCTTCCCACATTCCAAGCACAGGAAGGGCTTCTCCCTGCTGGGAGGCTACTCAGAGCTCCCCCTCAAGCTCCGGCCGCCTTCCCGGCACAGGCTAGTTCTTTCCTCCTCAGAGCACCCTGGGATGGCTTTGGAGCCCCTCCTGCAGGGGGATCTCCGGCCCTTTTCCTCCCCGCTGCCTTCCTGCGCCGGGG
>NW_020890445.1:0-1676 GCF_003945725.1 Corapipo altera
GAATGCTATCTATCAACACACACAGCATGTAAAGAATTAAAAAAAAAGATGGTCTGGCAAAGATTCCAGACAAACGTAACAGGTGTTAGAATTCAGAAATGGGAACTACATACTGTTTCCAGTAGCTACAGTACCTCTCACCAAACATTCAGCTTCCCTTTCTCCTACATTGTTAATTAACATTAGTATTTTTTGTTAAAAGACTCATGTCATGCCAAACCAGAGCTGAGTAGCTGCATTCCTTGGTAACTTCACTGCACAGAATCACAGAATATGCTGAGTTGGAAGGGACCTACAAGGTTCATCAAGTCCAACTCTCGGCCCTGCACAGGACCATCCCCAAGAGTCACATCATGTGCCTGAAAGCATTGTCCAAATGCTTCTTGAACTCGTTACACTTTACCTGGCCCTTTAAGAGGAAAACGTAAAAAAAAATTGTTATGGGAACTGTTGAAATTATATGAAAGCTACAAATAAAATTTACAAATTCAAGGGTAGGTAAGCTGGGGAACAGTAGCTGTTTCTCCCTTTCCCACATCAGTGGGAAGTCACCACATCACTGAAGTCATCCACATCAGTGCTTAGGTCACCTTTTCCACAAGATACATTCCTTCCAGTATTTGATATAAATAAATGCTCATTATTTAAGCCACTGTCAAGAGCTTCTCACACAAACAGTTCTGACTTTCTTCTTCTGCTTACAAAACAGGCTTTCGTATCAGCCCTTGCAGGGAAGGGGGAACTAATTGTGCCCTTCAGACGTGAACTGTGAAGTTGGAAAAGCGTTATCTCAGCAATATCAGGTTCAGCAATGGCAAAATTTTGCTTCACTTTCACTGCTTTTCACAGAATTTCAAAGTGTATTTTAACTCACAGGGAACTAGTTTTCTATTAGTAAATGGCAGCAACTGGCCTGCCCCACCAGAGCTTCTTCACCATCATCTCAAGCAGTAACCTGCAGCACACAAGCTTTCTGCTGTGACATCTTGGAGACCTGTACCTCCTCATCACTAATAGAAAAAGATGAGAAAACTCTCAGCCACCTCTGTTAGTCAGGATGAAGCTGCAACTCCAAGATGCCCAACTGAGTAACACCTTCCCAGAGGACAGTGACACTCATGTGAGAGAAACAGCTATTCTGCAGCAGACAAGTTGCTTCCAGGTGAACATGGCACTGGTCATTTGCAGGGATGCATCTCAAAAGTTAAGTCAAAACAGCAACTTTCATCACCCTGTTCATTTCCAAGTGATCTGTGTTTACTCTCAACCATGTGACCACAGGGATGACCTCGAACTTTTCATCGGACAGCAGCCTTTATTCACCGCAGGTTTATTATCATGGTCACGACCTAAGCAGGCAGTACAAAGCTCGGGGAGGATGTCAGTGAGAAGGTTACTGCCAGATGCGTTATCGCTGGGAGAGGGCCCGGGGAAGGCCTCGCAGGTCTGAGCAGACGAGGGGCCGGCCTGGTGCAGCTCTGGCACTGACCGCCCGAAACGTTTCACCACCCGAGGCACCAGTGGCCCCGCCAGCGGCCCCCGGCGGCCTTCCCACCCACAGCCCAGGATTTCCGCGGAAAACCCGAGGGCTGGAAGCGCCGAGGTCACAGCGGGGTCACACGGCCTAAGGGGGGCGGAGGCGGGGAGCTCCCACCCTTCTCTCTCTCTCCCTCCCC
>NW_020890446.1:0-756 GCF_003945725.1 Corapipo altera
AAAAATGACTTAAAACTCACACAGATCTCCCCAAGAAATGACCAAAAACTCACCCAAATTTCCCCAAAAAATGACCAAAAACTGACACAAATCTCCCCAAAAAATGATCTCAAACTCAACCAAATCTACCCAAAAAATGACCAGAAACTTAAACAAATCTCCCCAAAAAATGACCAGAAACAGACACAAATCTCTCAAAAAAATGACCACAAACTCAACCAAATCTCCCTAAAAAAAGACCCAAAAACTCACACAATTCTCCCCCAAAAATGACCAGAAACTCACCCAAATCTCCCCCAGAAATGACCAGAAGTTCATCCAAATCTCCCCTACAAATCACACAAAACTCTCAAAAATCTCCCCAAAAAATGAACAGAAACTCACAGAAATCTCCCAGAAAAATGAACAGAAAAATAACAGAAATCTCCCCAAAATAGGACCAGACACTCACCCACATCTCCCCAAGAAATGATCAAATCTCCGGGTAAAAGTGACCTCAAAATCTCCCCAAAAAATGACCACAAACTCACCCAAATCTCTCCAAATAATACACAAAAAACTCAGGGAAATCTCCTCAAAAAATGACCAGAAACTCACCCAAATCTCATCGCAAAACTGACCCCAAACTCACACAAATCTCCTCAAAAAATGACCTCTCCTGCCCCTCCCCCTCCCTCGGGGAACTTCCTACCTTTCCCCTCGCTCAGGAACCCTCAGGGCCCCTCCCCCACCCTCGGGGTTTCTCCATGCCCCTCC
>NW_020890446.1:856-1676 GCF_003945725.1 Corapipo altera
CAGTAACCCCCGCAGTAGCTCCCAGTAACTCCCAGTAACCCCAGTGACCATCCCAGTAACCCCAGTGAGCCCCCCAGTATGTCCCTGTAGCTCCCAGTGTCCCCCTCAGTGCCTCCCAGTATGTCCCAGTTTAACCGAGTTCCCCCCTCCCGCGGGCCCTGGGTCGGGTGGGGGAGAGGCAGGTTCACCTTTCCATGCCAACGGTCCTTTTCCTCTGGCCCAGTTTCTCCCAGTTCCTCCCAGTTTAACCCAGTTTTTCCACATTTTCCTGCATTTTTTCCACATTTTTCCACATTTTCCCAGATTTTCTCCCCATTTTCCCAGATTTGTCTCCATTTTTCCCAGATTGTCTACCATTTCTCCACATTTTCCTGAATTTTTCTCATTGTCACAGAGTTTTCCCCATTTTCCCAGATTTTTTCCCATTTTTCCCCATTTTCCCAGATTTTCCCCTATTTTTATCCCATTTTCCCAGATTTTTCCCCATTTTCCCCCATTTTCCTGCAAGTTCCCATTTCTTCCCCATTGTCCCGGATTTTCCCAGATTTTTTCCCATTTTCCCCGATTTTCCCCATTTTTACCACATTTTTCCCGCATTTTACCAGATTTCTCCCCATTTTCCTCTAGATTTTCCCAGATTTTTTCCCATTTTTCCCACATTTTCCCAGATTTTTCCCCATTTTTTCCCCATTTTCCCACATTTTCCCCCATTTTTCCACATTTTCCCAGATTTTTTTCCATTTTTCACAGATTTTCCCACATTTTTCCCCAGTTTTCCCTCTTTTCCCAGATTTTTCCACATTTTACCAGATTTTTCTCC
>NW_020890447.1:0-144 GCF_003945725.1 Corapipo altera
GGGGGGGATAAAGGGGAAAATGAGGATTTTTTGGCTGTGGAAGGTGCGGGGAGCTGGTTTAGGAGCAGCTCCTGGTGCGGGAAGGGCTGAGAACCGAGGATTTTAGGAAAGGTTTGTGGGGCAGGGGCTGAGCCCATCCCGCTT
>NW_020890447.1:244-1675 GCF_003945725.1 Corapipo altera
AAAAAAATGCCAAACATTTGGGATGTTCAGGTTTGTCCTGTGGCAGGAATTAGCCGTGGAATGTTCTGCTCTGGGGGGGGTGGGTGGGGGGTGTTCACTGTGCCCGCCGAGAGATGGGGGGGATAAAGGGGAAAATGAGGATTTTTTGGCTGTGGAAGGTGCGGGGAGCTGGTTTAGGAGCAGCTCCTGGTGCGGGAAGGGCTGAGAACCGAGGATTTTAGGAAAGGTTTGTGGGGCAGGGGCTGAGCCCATCCCGCTTGGAGAATCCTGGGAATACCCGGCTTTGCAGCCTCCTGCAGCAGGGATGGGGCTGGGACAGCCATGGAAAAGCATCCCGAGGCTCCCAGAGTGGCCAAAAAACCCCACCCAGTTGGGATGTTCAGGTTTGTCCTGTGGCAGGAATTAGCCCTGGAATGTTCTGCTCTGGGGGGGGGTTGGTGGGGGGTGTTCGCTGTGCCCGCTGAGAGATGGGGGGATAAAGGGGAAAATGAGGATTTTTTGGCTATGCAGAGGGTTTGGGAATGGTGGAAGGTGGGGGGAGCTGGTTTAGGAGCAGATCCTGGTGCGGGAAGAGCTGAGAACAGGGGATTTGAGGAGAGATCTGTGGGGCTGGACACTGTGCCCAGCCCCATCCTGCTTGGAGAATCCTGGGAATACCCGGCTTTGCAGCCTCCTGCAGCAGGGATGGGGCTGGGACAAACATGGAAAGGTGTCCCGAGGCTCCCAGAGTGGCAAAAAACCCTCACCCAGTTGGGATGTTCAGGTTTGTCCTGTGGCAGGAATTAGCCCTGGAATGTTCTGCTCTGAGGGGTTTGGTGAGGGGTGTTCGCTGTGCCCTCCGAGAGATAGGGGGGATAAAGGGGAAAATGAGGATTTTTTGGCTATGCAGAGGGTTTGGGAATGGTGGAAGGTGGGGGGAGCTGGTTTAGGAGCAGATCCTGGTGCAGGAAGGGCTGAGAACAGGGGATTTTAGGAAAGGTTTGTGGGGCAGGGGCTGAGCCCATCCCGCTTGGAGAATCCTGGGAATACCCGGCTTTGCAGCCTCCTGCAGCACGGATGGGGCTGGGAAAACCGTGGAAAGGCGTCCTGAGGCTCCCAGAGTGGCAAAAAACCCCCAAAGAGTTGGGATGTTTTAAGGATCCGCTCCAAACCTGGCAGGAGAGGAGCCCTTGTCCTTTTCCTGCCGTCCCCGGGGGACGCTGTGGTGACACCCCAGGGTGTCTCTTAGATTTTGGGGGGGCTTCAAGCCTAGAGATGGATTGTGTGTGGTTCTATTTACTCCCCCCAAAACCCTTTAAAGCTGAAATAAAATCGATCTGGTACAAACCCACTGCCCTCTCCCCTCATCCTGGTCGCTCCCAGTGCCCCTGGGTGTGGATGGAGGCTCCTTTTGGGGGATGTCCGGCTGTGCCTGGAGGGAAATGGTCCTTC
>NW_020890448.1:0-1675 GCF_003945725.1 Corapipo altera
TTCTAACCCCATTTCCGGGTTGTCCTGACCCCGTTTTCGGGTGTTTTGGGGTGTTTTCGGGGTGCAGGTGCCGTGCTGAGCCGCTGCCCCCCCTGTGACCGTTGGTGTCGGGAGCAGCTCGAGGCCTTTGCCGGGGACAGGAACCCCCCGTTCCCCTGGACACTCGGTCAGGGGGCGGGGCCAAGGGGGGCGGGGCCAAGGGGGGCGTGACCTTGGGCTGGGCGTGGCCTTTGGGGCGGGGCCGGGTCAATAAAGAACGAGGCCAATGGGGGCTGAGGGCGGGGCCAGTGAGGTTTGGGGGCGTGGCCGATGTGGGTGGGGCCGATGTGGGTGTGGCAATTGGGGAGGGGCTTAGAGTAGCCAATGGGGAGCTGAGGGCGAGCGGGTGGCCAATGGGAGGCTGGGGAGGGGGAGGGGCGTAGAGATGGACCAATGGGGAGCCACCGGCGCATCAGCAGCCAATGGGAGAGAGGGAGGGTTTGGGGAGTGACCAATGGGGTGAGAGCACACACGGGGGCAGCCAATGGGAGACCAGGAGGGTTCAGGGAGTGACCAATGGGGTGAGAGCACACACGGGGGCAGCCAATGGGAGACCAGGAGGGTTCAGGGAGTGACCAATGGGGTGAGAGCACACACGGGGGCAGCCAATGGGAATGCGGGGGTGTGTCAGTGGTGGGTGGGACCAACAGGGATTGGCCAATGGGAAAAGGGACAGCCCCACCAATGAGAGGCTGGGCGTGGCCATGGGTGTGGTCCTACCCCGGCCACGCCCCTCACTGTGGCCCCGCCCTCCCCCCAGGTGAGGATTTGGGCCCCGCCCAGCGACAGCAGCTCGCGCTGTACCTGGTGAGTGGGGGCGGGGCCAGGGGGCGGGGCCTGTGGTGGGTGTGGCCTGAGGTGGGAGGGGCTCTGTGTGTGGGCGTGGTCAGTGTGGGCGGGCATTGCCTAAAATAGGAGGGGCTGTGTGGGCGTGGCCTCTGGTGGGTGGGGTCTGCAGAAAGACGACGCTGTCGTGGGCGGGGTCACTGGTGGGCGTGGCCTGTGGTGGGCGTGGCCCCTGATAGGAGGGGTTTCTGTGGGCGTGGCCAGAGTGAGTGGGTGTGATCTCACTGGGGGGGTGTTGTCTCTGGGTGGGGCGTGTCCGGTGGGGGCGTGGTCACGATCTCTGAGTGGGCGTGTCCTGACCACGCCCCTCTTTTCCCCCTCCCCTCCCCCCCCCCCCAGGCCCAGAAGCACCTTCAGAACTTCGAGGCCTCCCATTGCACGCCCCTCCCCCCCCAGGCCTTCCGCCTGCCCTGGGCGCTGTGACCCCTCCCCCACCCCCGACACGCCCCTCCCCCACCCCTGCACGCGCCCCTCCCCCCGCCCCCTGCCCCTCCCCCCCCGTAATTAATTATTATTAATTAATTAAAGGTATTTTTTTGGTTCTTGCGCCCCGTTAAGGCAAAAAGGGGGGGGAGGGGCGAAGATAAAAATGGGGGGGGGGGAGGGGATGTGGGGGAGGGGTCTCTGTGTGGCCACGCCCCCCCCCCTTGGGTGGGGGAGGGGAGGGTGAGACCCCCGTGAAAAGGTGGGGGGGGAGGGGGAAGGGTGTGGCCAGTGGGTGTGGCCAGAGAGGGTGTGGCCAGAGAGGGTGTGGTGAGGTGGGAGGGGTCAGGGCAGGCCACGCCCCCCC
>NW_020890449.1:0-1675 GCF_003945725.1 Corapipo altera
CGGGGCCGGCACGGGCCGAACACCGGCGAAAACAGGCGGTCTGGCCCCTGGGGACACCCATGAGGCTCCTCCGCACACCCGGCCCCGGATGCCGCAGCCGCCGGCTGGCTCGGTGCCCCCAGGTACCGTCCCGTGTCCCTGAACAGTGCCCACCCGAGGAGGCCGTCACTGCCCCTCAGCCCTGTTCACCCTCCGGTGCAGCCAGAGAGCTGCAGGTCCTTCTGTAGCTGTTCTTTTTTTTTCTTTTTCTTTTTCTTTTTTTTTTAGTTTTATGCTAGTTTAAAGCCAAAACCGCACTGATACAGAAGAGCAAAACTCTTTGCAGGCTGGAGTTCCTAATGGCAAATATTGCAGTGTTTGTCACTGTGGGTGGATGAAATCACGTAGGTTTCCTGGAATAATTAATGAATTCCTGCTCAGGGCCCACAGACCAGCAGAGCTTTGCTGCCTGTCAGGTTCGTGAGTGGCAGAGTCACTGCCGGGCCGGGGTGGCCGGGGCTGCCCGGCCGATCCAAGAGCTTTTCCCTCCTGTCCTCCTCCTGCAGCCGCAGGAACTGCTGGCGCTGCACAAACGTGGCTGTTCCTGTGACATCAACCTCAGCCCAGTGTCCCCGCCGCTGCACGGCAGCGGGCGCGAGTGGTTTGACAGAGCCTGTGAGCTGTGTGCCGGGAATCTGTGGGAGCAGAGTGGCCTGCTAAAAATACTGCAACAGGGAAAAAAAGGGATTGAAAATATAGTTATCAGTTTGGGTTTGTGTTTGAACCTTGAAATCTCACATAGGGTCTTAACGTTGCAGGTTTCCAGAAGAGAAAAAAAATTGGGGAACAAATTAAAAGTAGCTAAAGAATAATTCCAACATTTTGAGGGAAATAGATATTTATTTTATTTTACCAAAACATCACCATAGTGTCTGTGTAATGCCTTTTTTGACAGCACTGTATTTCATTATGGAGTTTCACCACTTAAAAAACCCCACAGACTCTTACACACCTGCCCTGAGATGACATATCAGAAACCACTTCCTTCTCCTCAGAAATGGGTCTTCCTAGATCCCACTGGAATCACTTGTTCTGCTGTTCCCACTGAGAGCACATGGCTTTTGGCAGTTCACGGATGTGCCTGTGCCAGTTGGTGACATTTCTCCTTGTGCACTGTCTCTATCCAGTGCAAGCATCCCTGGTTAAAATGACCGGGAGCACTCAGACACCAGCCATACCTGCTGGTTCTGCCTGGCCATGGAGCAGCAGCCCTTCCCAGGGAACGGGAACAGTGCTCTGACACAGACACCTGGCCTGGCTTTGCCTGTTCCGAGCCGGGTCACAGGCAGATCCTGCTTGGATCAGTGGGATCCGTTTGGATCCAGTGTTGTCCAACACATCAAGGAAAGCAGTAAATGTGGACAAACTAAGTTTTGCAGCCCAGGAAGGGGCCCAAACTGGTTGGAGGAGCACTGCTTTCCTCAGCCCCTGCCAAGACTTTGGGCAGAGCCCTCCTTTCTCCTGCTCTTGCCGAGCTCCCACAGTTCTGTGCTGCAAACTTCAGTGGATTTCCTTGCAGGGACATCACCATGCTCAACACATGACAGGCTATGCCAGCGGAATGCAGTGTGGGGCTTGTGGCCCTTGTGGCTGGTGCTGCTCCTCCACTTGCTGAACAGGAGAAGAGCTGCAGCTG
>NW_020890450.1:0-1675 GCF_003945725.1 Corapipo altera
ACAGTGGGAAAGCAGGAGGAAAGAGGGAGTGGGACACCCAAACCAAGTGGGACAGGGGTGCGACAACCCAAACCAAGATCAGTGATGGCTGGGGATTGTGGACAATTGGAAAGGGGGAGGAGAGAGAGGAAAAGGTGGGGCTTTGGACCATCAAAATGAGCTGAGAGGGGCTAGGTCACCAAATCCAA
The DNA here is from genome assembly GCF_003945725.1 of Corapipo altera. Lineage (NCBI taxonomy): Eukaryota > Metazoa > Chordata > Aves > Passeriformes > Pipridae > Corapipo > Corapipo altera. Next base: position 189 of record NW_020890450.1, read on the forward strand.
GCAAGGTGAGGGGGGATACCAAGCTGTCGGGGGAGCTGGGGATTGTGAGGATGATGAGGAAGGGGTGAGACAGTGAGGAAAAGAGTTGGAAGAGCGGGCAAAGGTGTCCCATGGTGTCCCATGGGGGTCCTGTAGCAGGATGCTCTGCCTGGATTGGGGTAAAACAACACCAGCAAGACCCTGTTTGAAAAGTCCTCAGTGGGAAATTAAGAAGGGTGGGGAGGAGGTTGTCATGCTGTTTTGGGGACTGAACAAAGTTGAAACCAGCCTGACTCATCAATCCCTAAGTTAAACATCCTGAGAGTGAGAGAATATTTGGCAGACCTTGTAAAATATCTGGATGTAAAGGAACAAACAAGTGACACCACTGAGAACTTCTCCAAAGCTGCTGAGCTGGCATAGCCTGGGCACACCTGACTGACAGTCCAACACTTTATACTAGAAAAGCTCAGTCCCAAATTTTAAAGTCAGGGTCTTCTGACATATCCCTTCTTGGGATTGTGTGTGGAGATTCCTACCTGGAGTGGGGACACCCCTCAAAGTCACTCCTCAAGGCTAAGCCAAAGAGATTTGCCTAAGGTCTTTGGTCTGGGTGAGTGACATCAATCTCTACTTAATAACTGGTTTTGGTTAAATGCAATTGTTTTAGTATAGTTACTTCAATATTGCTTCAGTACAGTTACTTCAATATTGCTTCCTAGGGCACTATATTACAACAGTTGTTATAGCTCCTATACTGGGTAGTAAATAATTCTGATTAAGATATTTTTACTTAATTATTATCGCAATAAATCCTATATATATTTATATAAATATATCTGGTTTGTAGTCCAGACCCCTGGGATATCACCATGGAAGCCCTGTCACTGCATGGGACGTCACAGCTCTTTAGCAGCATAGACACCTCTGTTGTCACCATGAAGCCATGAAGAGTGTCACCTCTGTTGTCACTCACTCTGTGAGTGCTGTGGCAAATTGGCTCCTTAGCAACCATTACAATTTCCTGTTGCTGTGGTCAGTTTCCATGACAACCATCACCAGGACATGTTGCTCATGCATGGCCCGTGGCAGCTCCATGGAGATGCAACCACCCTGGAGTGGTTGCCATGGGAACAAGCTGAGTCCTGTAGCCAGAGTCTGGTGCTACGGCAGCGATTTACGATCCTATACCGCTTGTCAGTTACCACAGCACCCATCAATGGACCCCTTCCTACGTGTGGTGCCACGGCAACCAAGATTTGGATTAGTTGTGATAGTTGGTTGCCGTGGAAATCTGCTCTAGGGCACATTGCTATGGGCTTGTGCCATGGAATTCTGGGTCTGTGACATTTCCGTGGCAGCTTGGATCAGCTGTCCCGGCAGTCATCATAGAAACCCATTGTCATGGACACTTGCACTGAGACCTGTTGCTAGCTCTGGTTGCCATGGCAACCATGAAAAAGACCCATTGCTATGGCAGTTGCTATGACAACCTGCAGGGAGACCGT
>NW_020890451.1:0-1675 GCF_003945725.1 Corapipo altera
GGGATGACACAGCACTTAGTGCTGCAAAGATTGGAGCTGTTCCCAGGGCACAAAGAAAGCTGAAACTGCTCCACTTGGCATTTGCTTGCCCATCTCGCTCTAAAATAACATCCCAAGATGTCAGGAGTCAAAACAATGGCTTAGATTGAGGTGGACTGTGCTGGGGAGTCTTTTAAACCCAGCCTCCTGCCTGACCTCACTGCTGCTGCAGTTGCATGGACAGTGCTTGGAGTCTTTCAGTTGGATTCATATGTTTCCTAGAACGTTCCCGTTTCTTGGTTTGCTGTTCCGTGGAGATAAGGATGTTCTTCCAAGTGATAGCTCTCCTCAAGTCTTTTCTTCAACTCCAGAAATGGAGCACTTGGGTGAGAAGAGAGAGTTCTGAAAAGCAGTCCTTGGAATGGAAACAGTGAGTCAACAGGCAATGTCTAATGTTGTTCTTGGTCCAGAAACTGGACTGGACCATGTGCTTCTGGATGATACAGGTGGGAACAATCTGGAATGGAACAGCTGGGGAACACAGGATAATCAGTCATCCCATGAAAGCCTTGGAACATTCCCTACCTGAATTGTAACCCAAATGGAACACTTTTGGATACAATTCCCAAATAGTTTGGAAACTCCAGTCATTACCCCACCAGGATGGAAATTCAGCAGATGACTAAAGCCAGTGCCCTTGTGAGCCCACACCCAGTGGGGCTGAGGGAGGCCCTGGCAACTCCCCAGCACCTCCCTCTCAGTGGGACACCTCTGGCAGCCTCTCCCAGCTCGGGAACCCTTGAGTTTGCAACACTCCAAAGACCGTCCCTGATGGCCAGGACAATTCTGATCCCCCTCCACAAACACTCCTCCAGCTGGGACCCTTGTCTGGTGGGAAGCACAAAGGGATTTGTGGCGGTGTTTCCCTGACAAGCAGGAGAATTTGGGAGAGGGACCTTTCTACACCCAGCTATTGATGTGTCCACACATCTCTGCCTGGGTCTGGGTGTGAATTGACTGTGGGGTGAATGTTGTTCTTGGGAATCTCTAATTCAGTCACTGTTAAAATTGTACCAAATGCTATTGAATCACTTGATAACTGTTAAACTGGTCAATAATTAAATGCTACTAATCTCTTTTGCCCCTTTATCTTTGTGTCCAAATCCTTTGCACCTTGACCCTCTTGCACACCAAGGCTCTGTGGAAATCACTCCCTTTCATCAAAAATATATTTTCCATGAATTCTATTTTAAAATCTTCCTCCTTAGCTAAACAACGAAACAACTCTAATTAGTTGTTGATGTCTTGAAGACTTGAAGACAATTAAAGGAAGAGAAGGAAATTGTTTTTCTGCGTTTTAATGAGCTCCATGGTGTGTTTAGAGACAAGTCCATCATCCTCAGGTACTGAGAGAAGACTGAAGAAGCTGCTGAAGAAGTCAGAAGTCAAACTCCAAGTGCCTTGAAGCATTGCTGGGCCCCACTGAGGGCAGGCACTGACAAAGCCTCCCCAGGGACTCCTTGGAGCAGCCCTTGGAGGCCAGGAGTGCAGGCAGACAAAGGCTCTGGGCAGGCTCCTGCAATGCTGAGCAAAGCCTGCCTTGGTTTTGTGGAGCACAAAGGCCAAGGCCTGAGCCCCAGGCCCTGGCCCAGCAGATCCTGTCCCTCCCGGCTGGCTCAGGGCTGTTTGGGGGGCA
>NW_020890452.1:0-1674 GCF_003945725.1 Corapipo altera
CCCCGCTCTCACCCCCTTTTCTCTCCCCACAGAGCTCCTGAGCCGCCGGTGGCCGCAGCCCCTCCCCGTGACCTCGGGCCCAGCCAGGACCCCCCAAACCCTGCGCTCATTTGGGGGGGTCACCTGTCCTCCCCTTCCCAGCATTTCTTCCCGCACTAACCAGCTGTTCCCAGTGTTCCCAGTAAAGCTTCTCAGTGCTCTGCAGTCCTGTTTTGGGGAGAAGTGGGGGGGCTCCAAGAATCCTGGGAATGGGGGTTTTGGGCACTGCCAGACATTAAAAATCTTGGAGAAAGGTGATTTGGGAACATCCAGAGCCCAAAATATTGGATAGGGGAGATTGGGCACTCCCAGGCCCAAAAATTCCGAGGAACAGGGGTGTTTGGGCACTCCCAGAACTACAAAATCATAGAGAAAGGTGGTTTAGACATATCCAGAGCCCAAAATCCTGGTAAAAGGGCACTTTGGTATTCCTAGACCATCAAAATTCAGGGAACAAGGTTTTTGGGGTACTCCCTGACCCCAAAATATCAGAAAAGATGGATGTGGAAACTTCTAGACTGCAGAAATCCTGGGAATGGGGGGGTTTGGACACTCTCAGAACTACAAAATCCTGGAGAAATGTGCTTTAGGCAAATGCAGACCCTTAAAATCCTGGGAATGGGGGGTCTGGACACTCCCAGAGCCCAAAAAATCATCGGAACAGGGGGGCTGGGAACATTCAGAACCCAAAATCTATGGGTTCTCCTAGACCCTTAAAATCCCAGAAACTGGATGGGTTGGGGCACTACCAGGGTCAAATATTTTGGAAAAGAGGGACTTAGATACTCCCATACCCTAAAACTCCTGGGAACAAAAGCGGTTTGGACATCCCAGACATTATAAATCCTGGAGAAAGGTGGTTTGGACACACTGAGACTCCAAAAATCCTGGGAACAGGGGGATTTGGGAAATGTCAGCCTCCCAATAAATCAGGAACAGGGGGGTTGGGATGTCCCAGAACCACAAAATCCTGGAGAAGAGGGTGTTATTTACTCCCAGACCCCTAAATTTGTGCGAACAGGGCGGGTTGGACACTCCCAGTTCCTCAAATCTTAGAAAAGAGGGATTTGGGCACCATTAGTATCTGACAAGCACAGGAACAGGGGGATTGGGAACATTCAGACCCCAGAAATATTGGGAACATGAGGGTGTGGGCTCTTCTAGACCCTAAAAATACCAGGAACATGGGGGTTGGGACACTACCAGACCTGAAAATATTGGAGAAAAGGGGTTAGAACACTCCCAGACTCCTTAAAAATCCTGGGAACTGGGGATTTGGGCACTCTTAGACCCTCAAAATCCTGGGAAAGGGGAGTTTGGACAAATGTCAGCCTCCTAAACCCCCATGAACAGGGGGGTGTGGGCTCTCTCAGCAACCAAACATCCTTGAAAAAATGGGGTTTAGGTACTGCCAGACCCCAAAAATAGGGAGAACAGGGGGGTTTCGGCACTCCCAGACCCACAGAATTTAAGGAACAGGGGGGTTTGGGAACTCGCAGACCCCAAAACATTGGAAAAGAGGGGTCAGGACACTCCCAGACCCTAAAACTCCTGGGAACAGGGGGGGTTTGGGCACTCCCAGACTCCCAAAATCCCGGGAACAGGGGGGTTATTGGGCACCCGCGGCCACCCAGA
>NW_020890453.1:0-1674 GCF_003945725.1 Corapipo altera
AAACCAGCACAAACCCCGCAGGCGATTCCTGGCCCGACCCGCCCCAAAAAGCTGCTTTTTCACCCCAAAAACGTCCCAGACGAGCTGTGACGTCACCCCCCGCCCCGTCCCTCCTGTCACCCCTTTTTTGGGGGGGCTTTTTGGCCCCCAATGACACTTTTGTGCCCCCCCCCCCCTTCCCGGGGGGACCTGGGCGTGTCCCCGGCACCGCCTGTCCCGGGGGGTCCCCAACTCGTGGGACCTCCCCCCCCCCCGAGCCCACGGGGGTGGCAGGGAACGGACACCCCCTCCTCCCACCCCTCCCCAAAATTTGGGACCTCCCCTCCCCCCCCCAGGGAGCGCAGAGAGGCCAAAAATATCCGCGCTGGTGTCACCGCTCGGCGACGTCCCCCAAAAAAGGAACCGGGGGGGGGGGGGGCTTTAGGGGGGGTCCCCAAGTGTCGGGCGGGGCGTGACAACCTGGGGGGGGGGTTGTCACAAATTGAGGGGGGGGGGGGGACAAAAGCGGCACCCCCCCCCCCCCCCATGACTGTGTCCCCGTCCCCGCGGCGGTGGCAGAGCCCGGGGTGGGCAAAAAACCCCCCCGGGGGAGCCCCAAAACCCCGGGAGCCCCCCGGGGGAGCCCCCCCGAGCCCCGAACCCCCCCCGGGGGCGCCCCCACCTTGGAAGCTGGCGGAGCAATACGCGTCGCTGATGTCCGAGTCGGGCGAGAGCAGGTTCTCGGCGCGGAGGATGAACACGCGGAGCATCCTCCTCCTCCTCCCCTCCCCTCCTTCTTCTCCTCCTTCGGCCCAGCCCCCCCCCGCCCCCCGGACCCCCCCCCAAACCCCCGGACCCCCCCCCGCCCCCCCCCCGCCCCCCCCCCCCTTAGGGGGAACCGCCCGGGGGGGGGGGGGGGGGGGCAAAGGGGAGATTTGGGGTGGGACCCCCCCCGAAATAAGGGTGGGGGAAGGTCCCCTCCTTGGGGACCGCTAGGAAGGGGGTGAGACCCCCCCTGTTCCCAGGGAAGGGGGTGGGACACCCCCATAAGGGTGGGGGAAGGTCCCCCCTTGGGGACCCCACGAAGGGGGGTGGGATCCCTTTGGGAGCCCCCCACTGTCCCCGGGGGGGATTTGGGGGTCCCCACCCCCTCATTATAACCTGGGGGGGGATTTGGGGGTCTCTACCCCCCCATTGTGACCTAGGGGGGGATTTGGGGGTCCCCACCCCCTCATTGTCCCCAGCGGGGGAATTTGGGGGTCCCCACCCCCTCACTGTGACCCAGGGGAAGGAATTTGGGAGTCTCCACCCCCTCATTGTCCCCGGGGGGGGGATTTGGGGGTCCTCACTCCCTCGTTGTCCCTGGGGGGGGATTTGGGGCTCCCCACTCCCTCCATTGTCCCCGGGGGTCTCCACCCCCTCATTATAACCTGGGGGGGATTTGGGGGTCCCCAGCCCCTCATTGTGACCTGGGGGGGGGGTTGGGGGGGCCCCCCCCCCCCCCCTGCCCCGGGGGGGGGGGGGGATTTGGGGGTCCCCACCCCTTCATTATCCCCGGGAGGGATTAGAGGGGTCTCCACCCCCCACTGTGACACTGGGACAGAATTTGGGGGTCCCCACCCCCCGATCGTGCCGAGGGGGTGCATTTGGGGCTGGGGGGCGTCTCCCAGCGGGATCAGCCGGGAACGCCCCCCC
>NW_020890454.1:0-1673 GCF_003945725.1 Corapipo altera
CTCAACGTCCAGGGACAGCCCATCTCCGGCGGCTTTGGCTACGGAGGCTACGGCCTGGGCTATGGCCGTGGCTTTGGCTACGGCCTGGGAGGTCTGGGCTGCTCCGGCACCTGCTGAGGCTCCTTGCCAGCACAGCTGACACCCCCTGCACCTGCCCTTCTCACTCTTGCACCAATATCTCTTGTAAGCAAAGCACCTCGGATGATGGTCGCCCTACTTGCACTTCACACCTCGTCCATCCCACTCCCTGCTCCTGTCTCTTCACTCCTTTGACTCAATAAAATTCTCCTGCATCAAAGTCTCTCAGGTCTTCTCCTTTTTGATTCCAATGCTTTTACATCTTCACTCGACACAAGGCCAGGGCTCTACAGCCATTGGGAATCTGGGAAAAGGCCACAAGACCTTTCTTAGCAAATCTGTCACCAGCACTAACACACAGACTGGCACAGAATGGAAGGGACGCTTTCAGAATGTGGCACAAACCCATCACCTGCTACACCAAAGGCTTCCACAGCAATGCTCTCCTGCACATGCCTCTCTTGAAGTCTCTCCGGGCCAGCATGAACTGCACAAATTATCGAACCCGGCACAATTCTTAAACCCTCCAAGCAAACAGAGACACAACAGTAGCCACTTGGCCAGGATGCACTGCAAGTGCTTCAACCCTCCTGCTCAAACCAACCCAGCAAGAGCAGCTTGGCCAGGACCATGGCCAGTTCAGCGTTCCATCTCCAGGCACACAGACTCCACCTCCTCTGCCACTCTCTGACCTCCCTCACACAGAACAAGGCTTGTCTGCTTTGTCCATGCAATTCCATCTGTTTCCCTTGTGTCCATGGCCCCTTGTCCTGCCCGTGTGTTCTGCTGACAAGAGCTGGGCTCCCTCCACTTCAGTCCCTGCCAGCAGGGATTCACACACACTCATGACACTCCCCTGGCCAGCCTTGTCTCCTGCCACTCCCAGCTCTCTCAGCCTCTCCTCTACCAAACATCCTCCGGCCTCTTTAGAATCTTGATGGTCCTCAACTGCTCTGCATTCCCCAAGTCCATCAGCTTCTTCCACTGCAGAGCCCAGCACTGCCCACAGACCTCACATGGCACATCCCCAGTGCTGAGGAGGCAGCAAGAGTCACCTCCCACTGCTTGCTCACACCTTGCCCAATTCTGACCTGCAGACTTCTGGCCCCTTTTCCCACACTGGTACATGGCCACCTCCTGGGCCGTTTGTTCTCCACCAGGCACACAAAGACTTAATCTGATTAGAGAGGAATTTTGTGAAAAGCATTGATCAAATTAACCCCCAGACATTCCTCCTACCTGGGCTGACCCCTCCCCACAAACAGGTCTTTGCCCCTGCCCTTGCTCAACTCCAGGACGTGGCCATGGCCATCACCACTCATCTTGGCAGTCTTGGCCCAATGGATGCAGCTCCTGGGCTCCAGCACTGCACACTTGTTCCCATCTGCACTTTGGGACACTCAGTCCAAGGCTCTGGGCCCAGCCCTGCACACACTTCTCACCCCACCACACTGGGCACTGACACAGCCCGGCCTTCTTTGCATTCTCTGGCATCACGCAATGCTTGTGTCCAACAACCCTGGACACCTCCAAAGCCTCTTGCTGCCCCTCAGACAGAAAAGATGCCCAGAAAAGGGACCTCACTCCCTGCCACT
>NW_020890455.1:0-824 GCF_003945725.1 Corapipo altera
ACCAGTTAGAGACCAGTTAGAGACCAGTGACACCAGTTAGAGACCAGCGACACCAGTTAGAGACCAGTTAGACCAGTTAGAGACCAGTTAGACCAGTTATAAACCAATTATACCAGTTATAGACAGCCCAGATATATCCCTGAGATACCCCAGTTACAGCCCAGTTACACCAGTGCCCCCCCAGTTCTCTCAGTGTGCAAAGAGTGGGGGGGGCGGAAATGGAACCGGCCTGGGACCAGTTAGAGACCAGTTAGAGACCAGTGACACCAGTTAGAGCAGTTATACCAGTTATAGACAGCCCAGAGACATCCCAGTGACACCAGTGACCCCCCAGTTCTCTCTGTGCAAAGAGTGGGGGGGTGGAACTGGAACCGGCCTGGAACCAGTGACACCAGTTAGAGACCAGTGACACCAGTTAGAGACCAGTTAGAGACCAGTGACACCAGTTATAAACCAATTAGACCAGTTAGAGACAACCCAGAGATACCCCAGTTACACCAGTGACCCCCCAGTTCTCTCAGTGGGCAAAGAGTGGGGGGGGCGGAACTGGAACCGGCCTGGGACCAGTGACACCAGTTAGAGACCAGTTAGAGACCAGAGACACCAGTTAGAGACCAGTGACACCAGTTAGAGACCAGTTAGAGACCAGTGACACCAGTTATAAACCAATTAGACCAGTTAGAGACAGCCCAGAGATACCCCAGTTACACCAGTGACCCCCCAGTTCTCTCAGTGGGCAAAGAGTGGGGGGGGGCGGAACTGGAACCGGCCTGGGACCAGTTAGAGACCAGTTAGAGACCAGTTAGAGACCAGTGACACCAGTT
>NW_020890455.1:924-1673 GCF_003945725.1 Corapipo altera
AGTTAGAGACCAGTTAGAGACCAGTGACACCAGTTATAAACCAATTAGACCAGTTAGAGACAGCCCAGAGATACCCCAGTTACACCAGTGACCCCCCAGTTCTCTCAGTGGGCAAAGAGTGGGGGGGGCGGAACTGGAACCGGCCTGGGACCAGTTAGAGACCAGTTAGAGACCAGTTAGAGACCAGTGACACCAGTTAGAGACCAGTGACACCAGTTAGAGACCAGTTAGAGACCAGTTAGAGACCAGTGACACCAGTTAGAGACAGTCCAGAGATACCCCAGTTACACCAGTCACACCAGTGACCCCCCAGTTCTCTCAGTGCACAGAGTGGGGGGGGCGGAACTGGAACTGGCCTGGGGGAAACCAGTAACACCAGTTAGAGACCAGTGACATCAGTTAGAGACCAGTTAGAGACCAGTTAGAGACCAGTGACACCAGTTAGAGACCAGTTAGAGACCAGTGACACCAGTTAGAGACCAGTTAGAGACCAGTTAGAGACCAGTGACACCAGTTAGAGACCAGTTAGACACCAGTGACACCAGTCATAAACCAATGATACCAGTTAGAGACAGTCCAGAGATACCCCAGTTACACCAGTGACCCCCCAGTTCTCTCAGTGTGCAAAGAGTGGGGGGGGCGGAACTGGAACCGGCCTGGGAGAAACCAGTTAGAGACCAGTTAGAGACCAGTTAGAGACCAGTTAGAGACCAGTTAGAGACCAGTGACACCAGTTAGAGACCAGTTAG
>NW_020890456.1:0-1673 GCF_003945725.1 Corapipo altera
TTTTTTCAAACATAAGATATATTAAAAATGGACCATACCCTTTGTTTTATTTATCTCTTCCAGCAAGTAGTCAGACTCCTCCTGTATCCTCTCTTCAATGCTCCTCTTCCCCATTCCAAAGTTCCGCAGAGTGGTGAGAGCAAACCGACGGACTTGTAACCATGGCTCGTTGTTGCTGAAAACAATCCCTGCAGAGGAAGAAGGAAGAGGGAAGACCTGGCTTGGGCATGCTGGGTGTGGGATGAACGGTGGCTCACAGTGACAGAGAATCCTGTCCCTGGAGAGCACTGACATGGTAGTGTCACAGAGTCCTGTGTTTTGCAGGCAATCTCTGGAGGTTCTGTAGTCCAACTGTCTGCTTCTGTCCTTCTCCACTACATACCCAACCTCCTTGTGAATAATTGATCACTCATATCCACTCACAGCTTCCCTTGCTGCAGCTGGTGGCTGTTGCCCCTTGCCCCTTCCCAGCCCATCTCTGAGAACAACTGGCTCCACTTCTCTGATACCTCTCCCCCTTTGGGTGGTGGAAGCCAGGAACTACAGCCCACTTTGCCTTCCCTTCTCCAGGTGGGACGCACAAACACCCTGCAGTCTCCCTCGTGCATGGTACATTCCAGCTCTAATCTGCTGAACACACCCTCACAGCCCTTCCCTTCTCAGAAGGAGGTCAGTCAGCAAACATACCTAATCCATTGTTGGCCCTGTCTCCTATTGGCATGTGTCCTCTGGCAGCAAACTCATCCGCACGATCAACCAAAGCTTCTTTCACCGCATCATGTCCGTGCAGCACCACCACTGGATCAGAGCCCAGGTGCACTGTGAACACTGGTCCATACTCTTCACTGAGCTGTAAAAATGCAAGAGAGAACACAACCATGTAGCAAAAAGGAAGGAAGAGCTGAAAAGTCTCCTTGCTGCTGCATCCCACTGCAGGCAGTGAGCCTCACACACCAGCAACATCGTGATTTGGTCCTCTCATGATAAATGTGGCTACGGAGAAGAGTCCCAGCTATCCAGCCCTGAACAACAAGGGCAACAGCAACAAGGGGGAGCAGCTGCAATCCCCATGACTCTGCTGCTCCTCTGGGATTTCAGTTCATTAAGCTATAGCCAGAGGTTGTCCCCATGTGCAGGTGCCGCACGTTTCTCATCCACAGAAGAAAGAGAGGAAAAGAAAGTGGCCTTACCTTCTCAAGGGTTTTGGCCAAGTTATTTGGTTTCACATGCAGCAAGTTACCTAGAATGGGAAGGGGAGTTGGTCCTGGAGGCATCTTCCCCTTTCCAGACTTCCCTTTCCATGCTGCAAAGGAGAGCAGGCAAGCAATGCAAATCAGAAGGACAACAGTGGCTGCTCCCAGGAGCTCCATTTGTCTCTGCAGTTCAGGAGAGGGTGAGTCTGGCTGCCGGAGTCCAAGTTATATACTGAGGGCTGTGTTAGCTCAAGAGCAGGTTTTAGGTCACATGGCTTAGTCAGTGTTACTGATCAATCATTTGTTATATTGCCCTGTGTTATGAAACTAAGACTTTTATTGCTATTAATTGGTCATTGAAGACTCGCCTTATCTCAAACAACTGCAGAGGCCAACAGAGGCCAATAAATTTAATCTTGTTTTGTTTACCCTTCAGTTAATTGTTAAAGAGATCACACCAAGGGTGCATTCTTGTACTGA
>NW_020890457.1:0-473 GCF_003945725.1 Corapipo altera
GGCTGCTCCACCAACTGCACCACAAAGCCAAAGCTTCCAGGCTTCCTATCCTGGAAGTAAACGTTGGTGCAGTTGGTGGGTAAGGCTGGACACTCTGCGGGCAGTACTAACTTTCTTTGCTGGCACCTTTGGTCTTCGAGGAATCTTCGTCTGTACGCCATTTTGGGATTCGAGCTGGCAGTTGTGAGACAGGGCTGAAAACAGGAAACAGCAGCCGTTATCCCCAGGAAAGAAAGCCTGGAAGCTTTGGCTTTGTGGTGCAGTTGGTGGAGTAGCCTGGGGACTCCATGAGAAGCAAGAACTTTCTGTGCTGGCAACTTTGGTGTGGGAGGAATCTTTGATGGCATGCAATTCTGGGAGTAGGGTTGTCAGTTGGGAGGCACGGCTGAAAACAGAAAATACAACCTTAACTTCCAGGAAAGGAAACCTGGAAACTTTGGGTTTATGGTGCAGTTGGTTTGTCAACCTGGGGA
>NW_020890457.1:573-1673 GCF_003945725.1 Corapipo altera
GTCTGAAAACAGGACACAAAAGCACTTCTCCCCAAAAAAGGAATCCTAGAAAGTGTGGTTTTGTGGTGCATTTGGTGGGTGAGACTGGAGAATCCTTAGGCAGCAAGAACTTTCTGTGCTGGTACCTTTGTTTTGGGAGGAATCTTCAGCCGTATGCAATTTTGGGAGTCAGTTTGACAGGTGGGAGGCAGGACTGAAAACAGGAAACAACAGCCCTTATGGGCAGGAAAGAAAGCCTGGAATCTTTGGCTTTGTGGTGTACTTGGTGGGTCAGGGTGGGCACTCTGTGGACAGCAAGAGCTTTCTGTTCTGTTGCCTTTGGTGTGGAAGGAATCTTTGTTTGTATGTAATTTTGGGAGTCGGGCTGTCATTTGGGAGGTAGGTCTTAAAACAGGAAACAACAACCCTTCTCCCCAGGAAAGAACACCTGTAAACTTTGGTCTGGTGGTGAAGTTAGTGTGTCTCCCTGGGGACTCCATTGGCAGCAAGAGCTTTCTGTGCTGGCACCTTTGTTGTGGGAGGAATCTTCGTGCGTATGCAATTTTGGATGTAGGGCTGGCATTTGGGAGGCAACGTTGAAAAGAGGAAACAGCAACCCTTATCCTCTGGATAGAAAGCCTGCAAGCTTTGGCTTTGTGGTCCAATTGGTTGGTCAGGTTGGGCACTCCATGAGCAGCAAGAACGTTCTCTCACGGTCTCTTTGCTGTGGGAGGAATCTTCATCTGTATGCAATTTTGGGATTTGGGCTGTCAACTGGGAGGCAAGGTTGAAAACAGGAAACAGCAGCCGTTATCCCCAGCAAAGAAAGCCTGTAAACTTTGACTTTGTGGTGCAGTTGGTGGGTCAGACTTGGCACTCTACGGGCAGTACTAACTTTCTTTGCTGGTACCTTTGGTTTTCGAGGAATCTTCATCAGTATGCAATTTTGGGAAACGAGCTGGCAGTTGTGAGACAGGACTGAAAACAGGAAACAGCAGCCGTTATCCCCAGGAAAGAAAGCCTGGAAGCTTTGACTTTGCGGTGCAGTTGGTGGAGCAACCTGGGGACTCCATGGGCAGCAAGAGCTTTCTGTGCTGGCAACTTTGGTGTGGGAGGAATCT
>NW_020890458.1:0-570 GCF_003945725.1 Corapipo altera
GGGGGGGTCACCGTGGATGTGGGGGGGCAGTGGGGGATCCCCACCCTGGAGAAGGGTCGGGGGGGGGATGGAAAAGGGGGAGCATTGGGGGGTCCCACCTTCGGGGGGGGGGGCAAGGGGAGGGTCCTCAAGCTCAGGGGAGATCGGGGGGGGAGGGTCCCTCCGCCCTGGAGGAAGGGAGGAGGCAGCGGGGGCACCCTAAATGTGGGGGGGGCAGTAGGGGGGTCCCCAGCCTCGGGAGAAGTCGGGAGGGGTCCCCACCTTGGAGGGAGGGACCCTGGATTTTGGGGGGGGGGGAGGGCAGTGGGGGAGTCCCCACCCTGAAGGGGGGGTCGGGGGGGAGATGGAAAAGGGGGGACATTGGGGGGGCCCACCTTGGGGGGAGGGGGGCAAGGGGAGGGTCCTTAACCTCGGGGGGGGCAGGGGGGGCACCCTAAATGGGGGGGGCAGTGGGGGGTCCCCACCCTGGAGGAGGGGTCGGGGGGTGTCCCCAACCTCGGGAGAAGTCGGGGGGGGGGTTCCCCGCCTTGGGGGTCGAGGGATCCTGGATTTTTTTTGGGGGGGGGGGGG
>NW_020890458.1:670-1672 GCF_003945725.1 Corapipo altera
TCCACCCTGAAGGGGGGTCGGGGGTCGGGTCTGTGCCAAGGGGGGGGCACTGGGGGGTCCCCACCCTAAAAGAGGGGGCGGGGAGAGTCCCAACCCTGGAAAAAAGGGGGGGAGGGGCACAGCGGGTGACCCCTCCCTGCCCCCTCCCCCCATCCCTGGGAATCCCTCCCAAAATCTTCGTCACGGCCTCTCCGTCCCCCCCCTCCCTCCCCCCGTCCCCAGGACCCCCCAAATCCCTCCGAATTCCTCCTCCCTCCCTCGGGATCCCTCCCCCCTTCCCCTCCCCTCCCCTCCCCTCCCCCCTCCCAGCTGAACTCGGAGCCGCCGATTTTGGGGCGGAAAACGTGGAAATGGGAACATTTGTCTCATCGGCACCAGCCCAGACACCCCCGGAGCGCGGGAGCCGCCCCCCCCGCCGGATTTGGGGAAAAACCAGCTTTTTTATCCTTTTTTATCCCTTTTTTTATCCTTTTTTATCCCTTTTTTATCATTTTTACCCCTTTTTCTCTCGTTTTCTCCCGGTTTTTTCCCTTTTTTCCCCCGTTTTGTCCCTTTTTCCAAGGGGGTCACGCCGAGGGCAGCGCTGTATCCGGCCCATCCCGGCTGGAAAGCTCTGGAATTGTAATTAATTCCGGGATTGCAGCTGCAGAGCGGGATTTTCCCCCCCCTCCTTCCCCTCCCCGATGCCAACATCTGGCCCAGCTGCACCTCCCGTTTCCCTCCTCACATTCCCAATATTCCCGATCCCAACGCGGATCGTTTATCCCGGGATCGACACTCGGGATTTATCCCTCCCCCCCCTCCCCTCAAGGCCGCTCCTTTTGCCCCCAAAAATGTGTTTAAAAACCCTTTTATTGGAATTTTTCCCCCCAGAAAACGTGTTTTAAACTATTTCATCAGAATTTTTCCCCCCAAAAAAGTCTTTTTAACTCTTTTATTGGATTTTTTTTCCCCAAAACCCCCATGTTTTAAACCCTTTTATGGGAATTTCTTCCCCCCCCC
>NW_020890459.1:0-1672 GCF_003945725.1 Corapipo altera
TTGGCCGTCGTCTTCTCCCGCCCTGTCGTGGTGAGTCAGGACACTTGGGATTCCCCCCCGCCCCAGAAAACTTCTGGGTCACCGCCCCCTGTACATCTGGGAACCCCTTGGACACCTGGATCATCCTCCCCCCGCAAAAAAAAACCCCTGGTTACCCCCCCAAAACAGTGCAGTCCAACCTACTGAGACCACTGGACCCTATTAACTTTATGGGTAGACCTGATAGCCCGTTCATCCCTATTGATTTTAACGGGTAGACCTGGTGTCCAGGTTGTGCCATTGACTTTAATGGGTAGACCTGATGTCTCATTTGTCTCCATTGATTTTAACGGGTAGACCTGGTACCCTTTTCGACCTATTGACTTTAATGGGTAGACCTGATAGCCTATTTGTCTCCCATTTACTTTAGTGGGTAGACCTGATGTCCTTTTTGCACCATTGACTTCAATGGGTAGACCTGGTGTCCACTTTACCCCATTGACTTTAATGGGTAGACCTGATGTCTGATTTGTCCCCATTGACTTCAATGGGTAGACCTGGTGTCCACTTTGACCCATTGACTTCAATAGGTAGACCTGATGTCTGTTTGTCACATTGACTTTAACGGGTAGACCTGATGTCCAGCTTGCCCCATTGACTTTCATGGGTAGACCTGATGTTCCATTGATCCCTACTGATTTTAATGGGTAGATCTGATACCCAGTTTGCCAAATTGACTCCAATGGGTAGACCAGATATCCTGTTGATCCCCATTGACTTTAATGGGTACACCTGATAGCCTTTTTGCGCCATTGACTTCAATGGGTAGACCTGATGCCCTTTTTGCCCCATTGACTTCAGTGGGTAGACCTGATGCCCTTTTTGCCCATTGACTTCAATGGGTAGACCTGATACCGTTTTTGCCCCATTGACTTCAATGGGTAGACCTGATACTGGTTTTGCCCTATTGACTTCAATGGGTAGACCTGATGCCCTTTTTGCCCCATTGACTTTAACAGGTAGACCTGATGCCCTCTTTGCTCCATTGAACTTAATGGGTAGACCTGATACCCCGGATATTTTGGGGCTAAAAACGCCCATTTTGGGGCTCAGAAAGCCCCAATTTTGGGTAAAACCCCATTTCCACACCCCAGGTGACCCCGGATCGCCCGGCCCTGACGGCGACGCTGGACGGCTCCGCCCTGGAAGGGGCGTGGCACTCGGGGGAGGGGCGGCCACGCCCCAGCCACACCTGGGTATCCTTCCCCTAAACAAGGTGGGCGGGGCCGGGGTGGGCGGGCGGGGCACGGGCGTGGCTCCCCGACACACCTTGACAGGCAGCAAAGCTCCTGGACCTGCCCCGCCCCGCCGAGGCCCCGCCCGCCGAGCAGAGGCCACGCCTCCAGCTGGGCGTCACCTGGGAGCCTGACTCCGCCCACCACCAGGTGACGCTGCTCCCAGGTGAGGGCCACGCCCACTCCCCTGCCACGCCCCTTCAAGCCACGCCCCCTTTCACCCCCGACCACGCCCCTTTCTCTCCTAGACGAGGACGAGGCCTGGTGGCAGGAGCCAATCGTGGCCCGGGAGCTGTTTTGGTAAGCCACACCCCCTCCAGAGCAAAGCCACGCCCCCTCTGGGCGAAAACCACGCCCCCTCAGCGAAGCCACGCCCACCTGGACCTTCCCTCAGCCCC
>NW_020890460.1:0-1671 GCF_003945725.1 Corapipo altera
TAACGCAGGGAGTGCACAACTGGGGGGACACGGAGAGCTGAGGGGGCGGGGGGGGAGCATGGGTAAAGGAAAGGAGGAACTGGGAAAGCTGGGAGAGCCAGAAAGGGGGCTTGGGGGTCCCAGGGTCGAGGAAAGAGGGATGCAGGGATGGGGAGAGGTGGGATAGGGAGTTCCAGGGGGTCCCTGTGCCCACGAAAGGGGGGTCCAAGAGGCCCCAAGTGTTGGGAAAAAAGGGGTCATGGGGTGGGGAAACCTGGGATGGCCAAGAATGGGGGGTCACAGGGGTCCCCTTTGTTCTGGAAAAGAGGGGCTTGGGGCTGGAAAAGGCAGGAATGGGGCTCCAGGGGGTCCCAGGGTCAAGGAAAAGGAGGTGTTTGGAGTCTGGGAGAGGTTGGATGGCCAGGATGCAGGGGGGTACTGATACTGGTAAAGGATAAGGGGGAGTAGGGGGGTCCCAGTGCACAGGAATAGAGGTTCAGGGGGGTCTTGCTGCCACACAAGGGGGTGTAGGGGGGTCCCTGCACCCGGGGAAGGGGGTGTAGGGGGGTCCCAGTGCCAAATAAGGGCAGGGAGAGGAACCCAGTCCTAGGTAAGGGGGTTCAGGGAGATCTGGATGCTGAATAATGAAGTGTAGGAGAGTCCCCTGCCCAGGAATGGAGGTTTGGAGGGTCCCAGTGTCAAGGAAAGGGGGTGAGGGGACAGGGAGAGGCAGGATGGAGGTTCAGGGGGTCCTGTGCCAAGGAAAGTGGGGTACAGTGGTCCCCAATGTTGAGGAAAGTGGGGTCTGAGAGCTGGGAAAGGCAGGAATGGGGGTCCAGGGGGTCCCAGTATCGAGGAAAGGGGGGTCATGGGATGGGGAGACCCAGGAGGGCCAGAATGGGGGTCCCAGGGTTTCTCAGTGTAGAAGAAATGGGGGTTTGGGGGCTGGGGAAGGCAGGAATGGGGTCAAGGGGTCTTAGGGTCAAGGAAAAGGGAGGTCTGGGAGAGGTGGGATGACTGGGAAAAGGGGTGCAGAGGGATATTGGTGCAGCATAAGAGGGTCCAGGGGGCCACTGGTGCTGGGCAAGGAGGATTTCGAGGGGTCTCAGAGTTAAGGAAAGAGGGAGCGGGGGCTTGGAGAGGTGGGATGGGTGGTCCAGGGGGTCCCTCTGCCAAGGAAAGGGGGGTCACAGGGTGGGGAGACCCAGAATGGCCAGGAATGGGGGTCCCGCAGGTCCTCGGTGTTGCAGAAAAGAAGGGCTGGGGGCTGGGAAAGGAGGGAATGAGGATCCAGACGGTCTCAGGGTCAACGAAAAGGGGTATCTGGCACAGGTGGGATGGCCGGGAAAAGGGGTGCAGGGGGGTCCGGTTCCGGATGAGGGGGTGCAGGAGGGTCCCTGTGCACAGGAACGGGGGTTTCAGGTGGTCCCGATGCTGGATAAGGGGATTCAAGGGGGACCCAATGCCCAGGAATGGGGGTTCAGGGGCGTCCCGGTGCCAGGAATGGGGGTTCAGGGGGGCTCCCGTGCCTGGAAGTGGCGGTCCAGGAGTTCCTGGTTCCGAGGGCCCCACTTACCCTCCGCTGCCCCCGCCGGGGTCCTCAGAAGCCCCAGGACGCCCAGGAGGGCCCCACTTACCCTCCGCTGCCCCCGCCGGGGTCCTCAGAAGCCCCAGGACGCCCAGGAGGGCCCC
>NW_020890461.1:0-394 GCF_003945725.1 Corapipo altera
TCCCCAACACCGCGGACCTGCCTCCTCCCCCCTCGTCCTCCTCCTCCCCCTCCTCCTCCCCCCCCTCCTCCTCCTCCCCCCAGTTGCCAGGACCTTCCTCCTCCTCCTCCTCCTCCTCCTCCTCCTCCTCCCTTAGTTACCCCATAATTAATTAGCGGGGTTTAATTACCCCGCCGCTGCCTCAGTTTCCCCCCGCGGGGACCCCGCCCTCACCCCCAGCCCCCCCCCCCGAACGGGCCGAACTGGGTCAGGGGGTGCCCCCCAGCCCCCGGTGACGTCACGGCCCTTTGTCCCGGCGCCGCTTTTGTCCCGGCGCCGCCGCAGCGGCCGCACGTGGCTCTGCCGGTGTCACCCCCGGGGCCACCGCGACCCCGCGACACCCGCGGGGGGGGGG
>NW_020890461.1:494-1669 GCF_003945725.1 Corapipo altera
GTCCCCAAAAGGGACCCCGAGTGTCACCTGTGAGATGGGGACCCCAAACCCCGGGGGGGGGCCAGGGGGACCCTCTGGGCTCTGGGGGCTTCTGGGGTCAGCTCACACGTGTGTGCACGGCCTGAGGTGTGGGCACAGCCCCACACGTGTGTGCACGGCCTGACGTGTGTGCACGGCCTGACATGTGTGTGCACAGCCTGACGTGTGTGTCCATGATCCCACATGTGTGTGCACAGCCTGACACATGTGTTCACGGCCTGACTTGTGTGTCCATGATCCCACATGTGTGTGCACAGCCTGACACATGTGTGCACGGCCTGATGGGTGGGCACAGCCCCACATATGTGTGCATGGCCTGACACATGTGTGCACGACCTGATGTGTGTGCATGGCCTGATGGGTGGGCACAGCCCCACATGTGTGTGCACGGCCTGACATGTGTGTGCACGGTCTGATGTGTGTGCATGGTCTGATGGGTGGGCACAGCCCCACACGTGTGTGCACGGCCTGACATGTGTGTGCACAGCCTGACATGTGTGTGCACAGCCCCATGTGTGTGCACATGACCCCACATACGTGTGCATGGCCTGATAAATGTGTCCATGACCCCATATATGTGTGCACAGCCCCACATGTGTGTGCACGGCCTGACGCGTGTCCATGACCCCATATGTGTGTGCACAGCCCCACGTGTGTGTGCACGGCCTGACACGTGTGTCCATGACCCCACATGCGTGTACATGGTCCCACACGCGTGTGCCAGCGCTGCCACTCCAGTCCCTGTGTGTCGGTGGCTCCGGCGTGGCCCCAAATCGCAGACTCAGCACTTTCCCCTGCTCGGACTTGCCCTGGGCCATTGCCAACATCACACGTGTGTCCCACTGTGGGGACACCGAGCCCTGCTGTCCCCAAGGGCTGCCAGAACCCCACGTCCCCCCCGTGTCTCCCCGGTGTCCCCCTGGATGTCCCTCGGGCTGGCCTGTGTCAGACGTGGCCATGGGGACACGAGGGTGACTGTGGGGACAAGGGGGTGGCCCCGGGGCCACGGTGGCCCAGCGGTGGCTCATTAGCGGGTCCCCGTGATGAGGCAGTGGCTCATTAGCAGGTCCCTGTGATGAGGCAGTGCCCGCCCACAGGGACGGATCAAAGGCCACCGGGGCCACCGCGGTGGCACC
>NW_020890462.1:0-1669 GCF_003945725.1 Corapipo altera
TGCTACTGAGGCATTAATCGCCTGGAGATTGATTCTGATGATGATACAGCATCAGTTGATGAGTTCCAATGAAAATCTCCAAGAATCTGAGCAAAAATCCAAGCCCCCATCCCCAAAAACGGACAAGCCCCGAGGGTCCCGGAGCGGCAGGGGGGCGGGGGAGAGCGCGGACGGTGGGAGGGAGAAACAAAGCCCGGAATACCAGCGGTTCTTGCATCATGGCATCGGCGAGCTGAGCGGCCGCGCGGGCGAAACCCAGGAGAGCGGGGAGCGAGCGCGGGAGCGCGCGCGGCGTGGAGAAACGGCATGCAAGGATTTCGCGCGTCTCCCGCCGGCACCGCCTCCCAGCCCGCCCGTGGAAGCTCGGCCAGCACTGCCCCCCAGCCCGCCTTCGCGCCCGCCCCCCTACGCCCCCGGCACGACCACGGACCCTCCCACCAGAGCGCCCTCTCCCTCCAGCGCCGCCTCTACCCCCACGCCATCACCCTCCCGGGGTAGACAAAAACTAAGGGGCAGGGCCAGAGCCTCTTCCGACGATAACACCCGGAAAGATGGCCACGCCCATGAAGCCTTTGTTACTGAGGCTCCCGGTAGTTGTAGGGTGGCAAATGCCTCTCTTCCATGCAACGATATTTGGAAAGCTTTCCGGACAGAAGCCGCACAGGCTAATGATGCCGAGTTTTTAAAAGCTTTTCCAATTTACCTAAGGAAGGTCGTGCCCCTGAGTGGCATCCGGTGTCTTATCCTATGTTAAAGGACATCAAAAAAGCGATTGTACAGTACGGCTTGGGGTCACCTTATACTGTTGGACTTTTTGAATCATTTTTTCTCGCCTGCCGTTTAATACCTTATGATATCAAAGCGGTTATTAATGGACTGTTATCGACTATGCAGGCACCCGTTTTTGAAGCGGAATGGAAACGTCTTATACTTAAATATGTCAATGAAAAGATGGAAAGGCGTGATATTCCTGTAAGCAATGCTATTGATATGCTGTATGGAGAGGGCAACTATGCAAGCCGACAAGACCAGGCTCGTGTAGATTTAAAATACTTGGATATTACAAAAGATCTGGCAATGGAGGCCTTTAAAAAAGTTGCTGATGCATATGTCCAGGCACCCTCCTTCACCCTAATTCATCAGGGCTCAACAGAACCTTTTGTGGACTTTATAACCTGGCTAAGGGAAGCTATAACACGGTAGGTCCAGCAAAAGGAAAGCCAAGACATTTTGTTTAATAAACTTGTGATTGAAAAGGCTAACGAAGATTGCCAACAAGCCTTAAAAATGCTAAAAGATCCCACACTCCTGGAGATGATAGAAGCTTGTAAGAATGTGGGGTCTAATTCTCATAAAGCAAGACTAATAGCTGAAGCTTTAGCTGGACCACAAACCTGTTTTCACTGTGGTGAGACAGGACATATAAAAAAGAACTGCCCACAATTAATTACAAAGACTGAGCTTCCAAAGACGCCGTGCAAACGATGTGGGAAAGGTAGACACTGGACTAAAGATTGCCGCTCCCTTACTAACATTTATGGACAACTGCTACCCCCGAAAAAGTCACCAGACTTGAGAAGAAAAGTGACTTTTAATTCAATGCCAGATCTTAAACAGTGCACCTGTGAGCTGTCAAGAAACAAGGCAGCACCCCCTCAACCGCGTTCCA
>NW_020890463.1:0-1668 GCF_003945725.1 Corapipo altera
CTGATTCCATGATTCTGTGGTTCTGTGACTGTCAACATCCCTCTTGCCTGGCTCCAACCTGCAAATGGAAGCAATTAGAAACATGTCCTGCCTTTTTCCCAGCAGGCTCAGCTTTTCCTGCACAGGCCCCACAGACAGAGAAGACACATTTGAGTCCCTCAGCAGCAGATTGGTTTGCCCTGTCAGTCAGATCTCATTAGAAACTGCAAAGCTGCAGATGCTCCATAGCCCCTTCTCCGCTCCAGAATAACGGATCCCGGGGCTGTGAGACGTGTTGGAGTCACTGCTCATCACTTCTTTCTGCTCTGCACTCCCATATTTTCTCTCTCTCTCTCTCTCCTTCTCTCTCTGTCTCCCTCTGTCTCTCTCCATCTCTCTTAATTTGATTCTGTGATTCTCTGATAATTAGACTGAGCCCAGAGCAGAGCATTTCAATCTGCTGAAGCAACAGCATCCCAGATTCAGGAATGTTTCCCTTGGAACAGGCTGGGAGCAAGTGAAATAGGGGTGTCCCCTCACCTGGGGACAGATGAGGACACAGCCACTCGTGGGAGAGGGGTTTCCAAGGGGAGAGTAATGACCCAGGGCCAATTCCTGGTGGGAAAGGAAGAGGTAAAATGAGCAGAGGGCAGAAATAGCACAAGTGAGAGGATCAACGGGGTCAGTCCATGACAGAACTTCAGAGCAGAGCAGGGATTCAGGGATAGCCCAGGAACCACAGCAGGGACAGGGATCCAGCTCCTTTAAGTCACTCGGGGGGGTTTAGACTGGATATTAGGAATCTTTTTTGTTGGAAGGGGTTGTAACAGGCTGCCCAGGGCAGGGGTGGAGTCACCATCCCTGGAAGTGTTCAAGGTGTGGATGTGGCACTTGGGGACATGGGTTGGTGGTGACCACAGGGGTGAAGTGGTTGTACTGGGCACTTGTGTTTAGGCAGGTTGAGACACATTCCTCCATTTCCCTCTGCAGTTAATTACTCTTTAATCACCAAAATCCTTAATTCCTTGACTTTTCATCTGGTTTTGGGAGTTTTTTTGCCAACTCAAAGCTGGTAGTGAGTCCTTTGGCCAAGCCACGTGTTCTTATCAGTGTCTTCAAGGTCATCCAGTTCCAAATCCCAACACCTTCCACTCTCCCACGTTGCTCCAACCTGGCCTTGGACACTTCCAGTGATCCAGAGGCAGCCACAGCTTCTGTGGGCAACTCGTGCCCACCCTCACAACATCTAAATTCCTCTGAACATCAAACCTAAATCTCCTCTCTTTGAGTTTAAAACACTCCCTCTTGTCCTATCCCTGCCTCCCTGTGTATTCAGCCACCCCATTCAATGCAGTAACATCCTATTTTGGGGATTCAGCCACCCCATTAGGTGCAGTTCATCCTATTTTGGGTGTTCAGCCACCCCATTAGGTGCAGCAACAACCTATTTTGGGTATTTTGGGGATTCAGCCATGCCAGAAGATGCAGTAACATCCTATTTTGGGTGTTCAGCCACCCCATTAGATGCAGTAACATCCTATTTTGGGTTTTCAGCCATCCCATTAGATGCAGTAACATCCTATTTTGGGGTGTTATCCACCCCATTTCATTCAGTAACATCTTATTTTGGGTGTTCAGCCATCCCATTAGATGCAGTAACATCCTATTTTGGGGGATTTGGGGGATTCA
>NW_020890464.1:0-1668 GCF_003945725.1 Corapipo altera
CTGATTCCATGATTCTGTGGTTCTGTGACTGTCAACATCCCTCTTGCCTGGCTCCAACCTGCAAATGGAAGCAATTAGAAACATGTCCTGCCTTTTTCCCAGCAGGCTCAGCTTTTCCTGCACAGGCCCCACAGACAGAGAAGACACATTTGAGTCCCTCAGCAGCAGATTGGTTTGCCCTGTCAGTCAGATCTCATTAGAAACTGCAAAGCTGCAGATGCTCCATAGCCCCTTCTCCGCTCCGGAATAACGGATCCCGGGGCTGTGAGACGTGTTGGAGTCACTGCTCATCACTTCTTTCTGCTCTGCACTCCCATATTTTCTCTCTCTCTCTCTCTCCTTCTCTCTCTGTCTCCCTCTGTCTCTCTCCATCTCTCTTAATTTGATTCTGTGATTCTCTGATAATTAGACTGAGCCCAGAGCAGAGCATTTCAATCTGCTGAAGCAACAGCATCCCAGATTCAGGAATGTTTCCCTTGGAACAGGCTGGGAGCAAGTGAAATAGGGGTGTCCCCTCACCTGGGGACAGATGAGGACACAGCCACTCGTGGGAGAGGGGTTTCCAAGGGGAGAGCAATGGCCCAGGGCCAATTCCTGGTGGGAAAGGAAGAGGTAAAATGAGCAGAGGGCAGAAATAGAACAAGCGAGAGGATCAACGGGGTCAGTCCATGACAGAGCTTCAGAGCAGAGCAGGGATTCAGGGATAGCCCAGGAACCACAGCAGGGACAGGGATCCAGCTCCTTTAAGTCACTCGGGGGGGTTTAGACTGGATATTAGGAATCTTTTTTGTTGGAAGGGGTTGTAACAGGCTGCCCAGGGCAGGGGTGGAGTCACCATCCCTGGAAGTGTTCAAGGTGTGGATGTGGCACTTGGGGACATGGGTTGGTGGTGACCACGGGGGTGAAGTGGTTGCACTGGGCACTTGTGTTTAGGCAGGTTGAGACACATTCCTCCATTTCCCTCTGCAGTTAATTACTCTTTAATCACCAAAATCCTTAATTCCTTGACTTTTCATCTGGTTTTGGGAGTTTTTTTGCCAACTCAAAGCTGGTAGTGAGTCCTTTGGCCAAGCCACGTGTTCTTATCAGTGTCTTCAAGGTCATCCAGTTCCAAATCCCAACACCTTCCACTCTCCCACGTTGCTCCAACCTGGCCTTGGACACTTCCAGTGATCCAGAGGCAGCCACAGCTTCTGTGGGCAACTCGTGCCCACCCTCACAACATCTAAATTCCTCTGAACATCAAACCTAAATCTCCTCTCTTTGAGTTTAAAACACTCCCTCTTGTCCTATCCCTGCCTCCCTGTGTATTCAGCCACCCCATTCAATGCAGTAACATCCTATTTTGGGGATTCAGCCACCCCATTAGGTGCAGTTCATCCTATTTTGGGTGTTCAGCCACCCCATTAGGTGCAGCAACAACCTATTTTGGGTATTTTGGGGATTCAGCCATGCCAGAAGATGCAGTAACATCCTATTTTGGGTGTTCAGCCACCCCATTAGATGCAGTAACATCCTATTTTGGGTTTTCAGCCATCCCATTAGATGCAGTAACATCCTATTTTGGGGTGTTATCCACCCCATTTCATTCAGTAACATCTTATTTTGGGTGTTCAGCCATCCCATTAGATGCAGTAACATCCTATTTTGGGGGATTTGGGGGATTCA
>NW_020890465.1:0-1668 GCF_003945725.1 Corapipo altera
GCTGCCTCAGAGGTGCCCAGAGCTGGCACTGAACAGCAGATCACAGTGGGGCTCTGTGACCTCACATCAGATGGGGCTCTCTGTCCTCACATCCCCACTGGCCCCTTCCCTCTGCTAGGGCTCCCCAAAAAACTCGCATTGCCCATGAAGTCCTGAATCTGCCTGCTGTTGAATTTCCTCGTTCTGCATTGGTGTGGAAGGAGCAGAAGTGGAGTAGGGTGGATCTGTTTTGGGAGGCAGCACTGTGCATGGGAGTGCAGAGGCACTTGGGTCTTGCTTCCAGAAATTGCTATCATAAGCCCTGCTATGAAGACTGCATGAAAGAGTCAAGTGCAAGTGCCTTTCCTTGGTACTCTTTTTATCTGCCACCATTCCGGTGAGAAACCTGTTTTTCCCACTAGTTTTGCTCCAGGTTCATGACGTTTGAAGACAGCACTTCTTTCCTCTGCTACCTTCCCTTTAATATCGGCGGGTTGCCCCCAGGCTTATCCCAAGTGAGCCTGCCTTATTCCCTCCCTGGCTTATTCCCTCCCCGGTTCCCATCTCATTAAAAACTCTCTCAATGAGCTCTGCCAGTGGGAAGTCACCGCTGAACACTACCCTTCTTTTGTCCTTAACTGGGTATAAATCCAGGCTCTCCCTGAATCTACTCCACGGGTTTTTGCAATTCCCCGGTTCGTCATCGGCTCCGGGACAAGTCACCCCAAACCAGATGAAGCGGCTTCCCGCATGTGGCAGGGCAGGAACACATCACTTGCCGCAGCCCGCGGGCTCCTGCCCCGCGCTGCCGCCATTTCGTGCCGGGCCGTGAGGGACGGGGCTGTGGGGCCGCGAGGCCGGAGCTGCCGCCGCCACCGCGGGCCCCGCCCGCGCCGACTCAGCGCCGCCGCCGGGTCGGAGTTGTCCCGCTCCAGCCCCGGGGCCGAGGCGCCTCTCCCGGACCCGAGTTCCAGCTCTTGCCGCTGCAGGAGCTTCGGGTGCTGTCCCGGCTGCAGGGAACAGTTCGCCCGGGAGTCCTGGCTGAACGTGGCATAGGGAGCGGAACCGAGACAGGAAGACAGCCGAAATGGGGACAGGAAACAGAACAAAGGGACAGCGAGCGGGAAAGCGGCCCAAGGAAGAGGAGAGAGTTGGAGGAAGAAGCAGCAGGCAAGAGAGGCAGAAAGAGTAGGAGGGAGCAGGAAAGAGCAAGTAATTGAGAGCTGGTGGCAGGAGAGAGACTGCTGAAAACTCCTGGGCATGAAGACATAGTGAGAGGAGCAGCTCAATGATTCCTGTTTACCACTTCAAAGGAAACAGCACTGCGTTAGGACCATCTTTTCCGACTGAGCCAAGAGTATAAGAAAAACTGCAAAAAACCCATGGCATCCAGAGGCATCTGCGAGCGACTGTCTGGCACGCTGATGGCACTACTCTCCCCAAACACACTGGAGGCAGCTGTCAAACAGCTGTGCCTGGTTTCTTTGGACAAAAGCATTTCAGCACTCACACCTCCAGGTTTGGCTGCTGACAGAACGAGCAGGAGCAGGTGCTGGGGAGAAGCCTCAGGACGACAGTGATTCTAACTGGTGAGCCCCAGACAGCAATTACCTGATGTGCTTGTGTCTGGCACTGCCTGTCTTTCTTCCCCTGAGACTGGCACTCTGTCACTTTCTCCCATCTGGAAGG
>NW_020890466.1:0-1668 GCF_003945725.1 Corapipo altera
TGCCCTCCTGATGGGGATCACACACACACAGACTGACACACGTGTGCTCATGAACATCTGCCTTGAACCCTGCAAAAATCTCAACATGCATAGAAGGACAGAAAAACATAAAGAAGTGGGAACTGTGCTGAGGAGATGTTAGGAATCCCTCTGACAAAACAGTATGCAAGTACCCTAGTGTGGCATAATGGATAGGTTTACAATTGAGAGGAGGTTAGGAATTCTAGGGCAAAATGCAGTATCCACTCCCTGGAGAGAATGTGGCCATCATGCTCTCTGTACAATAGAATCATCTGCTCAGAAGAACGGAACAGAGAGTGGAACAAAGTGGAGATTACTTGGCCCCCCTCCATTCAAACGCCAGCGGAAAGGGGGAACATTGTGGGACTGTGAAGGTCATGAGACCATACCGTGCCTGTCAGCCAAGGGAGAATCAAGGTGTTCTGCTGCTGAGCCAACAACCATGCCAAACCCCCTCTGGAGGTGCCAAAGCACCCCCCCATCCCCCTCAGTAGGTGTGGTAAGAAAACTTTACACCAATCAGAACTAAAAGGTATTTATGACTAAAGCTACCCAAGCTCCCCCAAAACACAAACAAAGAGTATAAAAGTATGTTGGGGATGGGGGAAAGTTGGGGGAGGGCTCCACCAAAACTGCTGGAATCAGTCAAGGGGCTGAGCCATCTCTTCCCCCCACAGGGACACCTATTGCAGAAGCATAATACTCTACACATGTTAACTCTTGCTTTTAGGAATAGAGCTTGTGCTTGCTTAATATATATCAGTAGATTGCTTTAAAACACATTTTTGTAACCTGACGCTGTCACTGACAACCATAAAACTTATTAACCTGCCACAATTTGTATAACAAAGAGTGTTATTCCATGAACTGTTATGAGTAAGTCCTTTCAGGTGCTGGCAGCAGATAACATTTTGGCAGGACCTGCTGAGGGGTCTTCATGTTGTTGGTTGAGCCCCCCCGACAAGGGCAGTCAAATCCCCTTCGATCTGGTGAATCTGTTGCTGAAGGGTCTCAGTGCAAGACGCTGACAGACTGGTTGGACACAAGGGTCTCCACTTTCCTGGGGGCACCAACAAGCAAAACTTAAACTCTCCGCTTTCACATGACACCTGGGAATGGACCAGGCGAATGAAATGTACCTTGTCTTCCCAAAGGATCTGCAGAGAGTGTACAGAGAGAGGATGAGGTAAATGAGACCAGCACAGCTTTCATGAGAGCACTTCAAACAGAGAACAGGGTCAAACCCTGCCAGCAGAAGCCCAGTTGAGTGAAGCAAAGGGTCTATGTCACAGACAGAAGGGAGAAGAAAGACAAAAGGATGTTTCATGGCGACTCTCATGGAAGTCCTTGGGAATGTGGGCAGGAATAACAAGAGCAGTATCCAGTTCATGAAAACTTTACCACAAAAAAACCACCCAGAAATGACACAGGCGCACATCACCTGCCTGCATGGGAAGACACCAGCCCTTGATCTGAGCCTTCTGCCTGCAATGATGTCTTTATGTCCTGGAAACCCTTGGGCCTCTCATCTCAACACTTGCAGAATTCTTCCTATCGGAAAGCACGTGGAATGCACAGGAAATGAAAAGGCATCAGTGTAGGAAACCAGGACACAGCCCCTACCATTAGCTGGGATGGTTCACATTT
>NW_020890467.1:0-726 GCF_003945725.1 Corapipo altera
CTGGCAGGAATCTTCATTTACATTCAGTTTTCCAGGAAGTGGGACAAACCTTTGTGGCGCAGGGCTGAAAAAAGGGAACAGGAGCGCTTTCCACCAGGAAAAAAAGTCTGGAAGCTTTGGCTTTGAGGTGTAGTTGGTGGGGCAGCCTGGGCACTTCTTGGGCAGCAAGAGGTTTTTGTGGTGGCACCTTTTGTCTGGCAGGAATCTTCCTTTGGAGTAACTTTTCCAGGAGGTGGGACAGGTCACTGTAGAGCAGGGTTGGAAAAAAGGGAACAGTAGCTCTTTCTACCAGGAAAAAACGTCTGGAAGCTTCGACTTTGAGGTGCAGTTGTTTGTGTAGTCTGGGCACTTCTTGGGCAGGAAGAGTCTTCCGTGCTGGAACCTGTTGTCTGGTAGAAATGTCCATTTTCATTCAATTTTCCAGGAGGTGGGACAGGCCATTGCAGCGAAGGGCTGAAAAAAGGGAACAGCAGTTCTTTCCACCAGGAAAAGAAGCCTGGAAGCTTTGGCTTGGACGTGCAGTTGTTGGGGCAGCCTGGGCACTTCTTGGGCAGGAAGACCTTTCTGTGGTGGCACCTTTTGTCTGGCAGGAATCTTCATTTAAATTCAATTTTCCAGGAAGTGGGACAGGCCTTTGTAGCACAGGGTTGAAAAAAGGGAACAGCAGATCTTTCCACCAGGAAAAAAAAGTCTGGAAGCTTTGGCTTTGAGGTGTAGTTGTTGGGG
>NW_020890467.1:826-1668 GCF_003945725.1 Corapipo altera
GCCATTGCAGCGCAGGGCTGAAAAAAGGGAAAAGCAGTTCTTTCCACCAGGAAAAAAAGCCTGGAACTTTTGGCTTTGAGGTGCAGTTGTTGGGGCAGCCTGGGTACTTCTTGGGCAGAAAGACCTTTCTGTGGTGGCACCTTTGGTCTGGCAGGAATCTTCAGTTGGATTCAATTTTCCAGGAGGTGGGACAGGCCTTTGTAGTGCAGGGCTGAAAAAAGGAACAGGAGCGCTTTCCACCAGGAAAAAAAGTCTGGAAGCTTTGGTTTTGAGGTGTAGTTGGTGGGGTAGCCTGGGCACTTCTTGTGCAGTAAGAGGTTTCTTGGTGGCACCTTTTCTCTGGTGAGAGTCTTCATATGGAGTAAATTTTTCAGGACGTGGGACAGGCCATTGCAGTGCAGGGCTGAAAAAAGGGAACAGTAGTTCTTTCCAAAAAGAAAAAAAGTCTGCAAGCTTTGGCTTTGAGGTGTAGTTGGTGGGGCATCCTGGGCACTTCTTGGGCAGTAAACAGTTTTCTGAGGTGGCACCTTTTGTCTGGTAGGAATCTTTAATTGGAGTAAATTTTCAAGGGGTTTGGACTGGTCCTTGCAGTTCACGCTTTAAAAAATTGAATAGCAGCTCTTTCCACCAGGAAAAGAAGTCTGGATCCTTTGGCTTTGATGTTCAGTTGTTGGGGCAGCCTGGGCACTTTTTGGGCAGCAAGACCTTTCTGTGGTGGCTCCTTTTGTCTGGCAGGAATCTTCAATTGGAGTAAATTTTTCAGAACGTGAGACAGGCCATTGCAGCGCAGGGCTGAAAAAAAAAACAGCAGCTCTTTCCAAAAAGAAAAAAAGTCTGGAAGC
>NW_020890468.1:0-1031 GCF_003945725.1 Corapipo altera
GGGATAGATGGGATATTGGGAAGGAATTCCTGGCTGGGAGGGTGGGGGGGGACTGGAATGGATTTGCCAGAGAAGCTGTGGCTGCCCCTGGATCCCTGGAAGTGTCCAAGGCCAGGTTGGAGCAACCTGGGATAGTGGGAGGTGTCCCTGCCCATGGCAGGGGGTGGCACTGGATGATCCTTAAGGTCCCTCCCATCCCAAACCATCCTGGAATTCTGTGCCGTAGCTGGTGACCGTGTTGTGTTTGGGGTGAGGAGGAAGAAAAGGACTTTGGAGTGGGGAAAAAGGAGAAAAGGAAGGGCTGGAAATCCTTTCCAGGGTGGAGAAGTTGTGGCTTGGGGTAAGGAAATATCTGGAGAGGGTTGGGATTGGCACTGGAGGAGAGGGAAGGAAGTCTGGGAGGAAACAAGGGGGTCACCCCTGAGCACTTTGTGTCTTGTAGCATCTCATGGGTAATCCCAGAGTTAAAAACCTCCTGGAAGTGTGTCCTGGTTAAAAAAAAAAAAAGGGAAGAACCACTTGTTAGGCCTTGGAAACATCTTTATTGAGGGTTGTTGGGCTCCCAGGAGCTTCGAACTCCTCATTTCCCAGATGGTAAATTGGGAATAAACCACCCTGGGAAAACTGCAGCCAGGAGGGAGGAGAGAAAACAGATAAAACAGGAGATAAAAATAAACCCCAGAGCCCATAAAATACGGGATTATGTGCAGGAATGTCGTGCAGATCGTTCCCAAGGGCAGGAGAGAAGAATCCAGGACTGGAATTTTGGTGGAAACCTGGCAAAGGGAAGGTGGCAGCTCCTTGTCCTGGTGTTTGGAGCAGCTCCTGGGATAATTAGTAAGGCTCCCAATTAATTGGGGAGCTCACACGAGGTGAGTCACCTCCTTTTTATGGAAGCACGGCTGAGTCTCCTGGAAAGAATTCCCACATTGGGGTGACTCTGCAGGAAATCCAATCCCAGCTCCCTGTTCCCAATATCCCAGTTCCCTGTTCCCAGTATCCCAGCTCCCTGTTCCCAGTATCCCAGCTCC
>NW_020890468.1:1041-1667 GCF_003945725.1 Corapipo altera
CCAGTATCCCAGCTCCCTGTTCCCAGTATCCCAGCTCCCTGTTCCCAATCCCAGCTCCCTGTTCCCAATATCCCAACTCCCTATTCCCAATCCCAGCTCCCTGTTCCCCATATCCCAGGTGCTGTTCCCAGTGGAGCTGTGGAAGGAACTGCAAATTTTGGGGCAAAAAATCAAACTATTTGTTAAAAAAAAAATTGTGATTTCCAGAGTGTGGATCCCTAAATCCCCACTTTGACACTAATTCCACCTGTGAATTCCACACAATTTGCTCCCTCAAGGAACTCTCTGGGAATCTTGAAGCCAACAAAACAGCCAAGTCCTTTCCCAGGGATCCTTGGGGGAATTCCCACAGCACCCACTGAGATCTCCCAAGTTGCTGCATCATTATTATCCCTTAAAAACTCCAATGATATTTTGAATTAAATACTCCAAATTCCATATTCCTGAGACGAGGACTAACCACAGTTTGTTATATCCCACGAAACCTCTGGAATTTGGGTTCCAAACCTTATTTTTGTGGCCTTTTTAAACCCCCTTGAAGTTTAAATTTCTTCTTGGAGAGAGAGAGAGAAGAAAAGAGAAAAGAAACATCCAGATGTGATGTTGATGAAAATGAAAATATTGGG
>NW_020890469.1:0-303 GCF_003945725.1 Corapipo altera
ACCTGGAATTTCAGGATCCTCCTGATCCCTCCCAAACCCCTGCAGAAGCTGAGCCCAGAAGACCCCAAACCTGGAATTTCAGGATCCTCCTGATCCCTCCCAAACACCTGCAGAAGACAAGCCCAAAAGACCCCAAACCCGGAATTTCAGGATCCTCCTGATCCCTCCCAAACCCCTGCGGAACCTGAGCCCAAAAGACCCCAAACCTGGAATTTCAGGATCCTCCTGATCCCTCCCAAACCCCTGCAGAAACCAGGCCCAAAAGACCCCAAACCTGGAATTTCAGGATCCTCCTGATCCCTC
>NW_020890469.1:313-1667 GCF_003945725.1 Corapipo altera
CCTCCCAAACCCCTGCAGAAGCCAAGGCCAGAAGACCCCAAACCTGGAATTTCAGGATCCTCCTGATACCTCCCAAACCCCTGCAGAAGCCAAGGCCAGAAGACCCCAAACCTGGAATTTCAGGATCCTCCTGATCCCTCCCAACCCCCCACGGAAACCATGCCCAGAAGACCCCAAACCTGGACCGTGGACCCTCCTCAAGCCTGACTCAGGTGATTCAAAGCCCAATTCCACATCCACTGGCCTGGATCCACCTATCCATCAACTCAGGAGCCTCCTGGAAAACCCTCTGGATCATCCCAAAGCTGCCAGGCTCCGGAGACGGGGCCAGTTTTGGCCCCAAGGAGAAGCCCCCGGTGAGCCGGGGCCAGCTGGGCTAAGCTTGGCCTCTCTTAAGCTCTACCTTGGGAATGCTGAGCCCAGTCAATCCACTGGAGCATTCCAGTGGCTCCTGAGGGAAGAGGGACATGGTTTCTATAAATAGATCTATAAATAGATCCCGGAGTGCTCCGGGAATGGAAGATGCTCCATAAAACTCCTCCTTGGCAACGGGGCCTTTCCAGGTGGGCCCTGGGGGGGTTTTTCCCCCTCCCCTCCAAAGGATTTTTCCAGGCTCTCCAGGTGATCTAATGATTTTTCCAGGCTCTCCAGGTGATCTAATGATTTTTCCAGGCTCTCCAGCTGATCTGGGCTTGCCCTTATGAATTTCCATGAAGCTTTTCCCGCTCTCCTCGCGAATTCCATGTTTTTACCGTGTGGGGCAGTGGAAATTTCCGGGCCCCAGGGGGAGGGAGTCGGGAGGTTTTGCTGCTCCGGGAGAGCAGGAGGAGCTGATCCATCCAACAGAATCCCAGGGAAGAGCCAGGCCTGAGGATTGGGATGTTTGACAACGAGCAGGAGGCGTCAAACTGTCCCTGGGATGGAGCCCTGGGAGCGAATCCGTGTAAAACCAGGATTAGAGGAGGTAGAACCTTTCAAACTGAGTTTTAGTCGGGACTTGGGCTGAAACTCGGCCTTGGTTGGAGGAGATTTAAGTCCAGCTTGGGCCGGGCTCGGCAGAGCTTGGGTTGGGAGCCAGGATTTTCCCAAAATCCCGTCCCCACACCGGGATTGTCCAATCCAAACCCCGAAATCAGGACACAGAGGGGCTGCAAGGCCACAACTTCCAAGGGGAAGGGACATCCCAGGGGTCCTTCCAAAGGGAGGATGTTGGGCAGGGGCTCGTCAGCTGCAAGTGAACAGGACACCAATTAGGAAGGAGAATTAATTAATGATCCCTCATTATTCATTTATTATTACATAATATGTATGTGCCAATACATACATATGTATGTATATTATCTATGTAACAAAT
>NW_020890470.1:0-898 GCF_003945725.1 Corapipo altera
TGTGCTGTCACTGGGCAGGTGGGTCACCTGCCCCCTGAAGGGTATTTTCCTTTCAATAAAGAGATTTGGCTGCTTGCCCTCTGAGCTGCTGGGTCATGTCTTATTATATTGTATTAATAAGCCATAAACAACAATCTAATGATGAAAGAAAGTCCATCTGAATGGCTCTCATAAACCTGTGCACAGCCTTGCTTATCTTTAAAAATCCTTTACTTTGTCATTTGGTAACATTTTCACTACCAAGTTTTGCTGTGCAAAATTAAAATGTGGTACTGGAATTAGAAATAACATTCTCTTACTGCTCAGTCTTAAATGATTTGTTAAGATTAGGTGCAACTTGACAATAAAATTGAAAAAGTATAAAAAAAAGTATAAAATGTGTGTTTCCTTCTTTCTCAGTCATCTGTCACACAAACTCTGTATTGGATTTACTCACTTCCCTGAAGTCTTTCTGCTGGTTTGGCCCCAAACCTAATCTATCTGTTTGCAAGCAAACTGTTTCAAGTTTAACTGTATTTTTGAGCTCTAAGGTTTATGGGATTTCTCTTTTCTTTGTTTCTGTTTTTCTTTTCCTTTAAAATGGTGTGTATGTCACTCTATACTCTTCTTACTCAACAGCTACACCTACACATCTCTCAAGATCAAGAGCTGCTGAGGTTTTAAAATTGGAATTCAAAACTGGCTTAAATTAATTGTTTCCACTGGCATTTATTCAACCAAAGCTAATTCTGGAGGATGGCCATGGAAAGGGGATGCAAAAGGGACACACCTACACCAGCTAGAAATGGAAAAGCTTTCTTGACAAAAAAACCCCAACAAACCAACAACCAACCAAAACAAAACCACAGAACAAAACACTGACAGCAAAGTTCCCGGGGCCGACCCCGCGCACTCGGCA
>NW_020890470.1:998-1666 GCF_003945725.1 Corapipo altera
CATTTGCATCCCCCGGGACGGCCCATTGGTGGGGCGGCGGCCAATCAGGCGCCAGGGGCAGAGGGTGGGGGCGGGGCAGTGGCCTTGGAACAAAGCCTTGGAAATCTTTGATCCACACACGGGATGACTGGAACCATCACTTACATCAGGGTTATCTCTACCTGCTGTCTTTGTGTCGTCTGACATCTAATGCGTGGGTTTTAAAACAAGAGATTAAAGGGGTTGCACTTTCTAAAGGTGCAAGGAACACTCAATTCAACCCTCACAGTTGAATAAATAACACTACAAAAAATACTGACATCAGAAAAGCATCTCTTTTAAGTCCTGAAAACCAGAAAAGGGACTTTCCACATGGGTGTCCTGTCATCCAGAACTATTAGGGAAGAATTTGGCACAGAATTAATACCGGAGAAAAATGAGACCAGTGAAACCTCCTGAGCTCAGGAGAACCTGACTGTGCTGGGGAATCAGAGCTTTCCCCCTGGGAAATGAACTGCTCTGAAAGAGTGGGAAGAAACCAGGAACAAAGGCTGAGTTCAAATGCTCCAGAGTCATCAAGTCCTTCCTCACCAAAAGGTCTGAGCTCCCCTTAACTCATCTCTAGAAATCCATGGAAATAAAACAGCCTGACCTTGAAGCCAAGGGAAACAAAGACAAATTCCACGGCT
>NW_020890471.1:0-1137 GCF_003945725.1 Corapipo altera
CCCACCCCTTTTCCACACCCTCCACCCCATTCCCACCCCTTTTCCACCCCATTCCCACCCCTTTTCCCTGCCCCCCCGGACTCACTCTCCCATGTATCCCTTGGAGATGGAGTGGAAGGAGGCCAGTTCCACCTTCTCGGCGTAGGGAGCTCCCAGTTGCATCAGCACCTTCTTGAACGCGTGGAAGGCCGAGCCCTCGGCGTAGACGTTGTCCTGGTACACCTGGAAATGGTGGAGGGGGAAGGGGGACACATCCCGGGATGTCACCCGGAATTCCGGGATCCCCGAGGGGGGGTGGGGACACACGCCCCCCCCCCCCCCCCCCCCCCAAATTCCCGGCGTTCCCTTCCCACCTCGTCGGCCAGCAGGAAAAGCTTCTCCTCGTAGGCGAACTTGATGACGTCCTCGATGCACTCCCGGCTCTGCACCTGGCCTGGGAACGCGCCGGGAATGTGGGAATGGCGGGAATGAGGGGGGAAAGGGGGGCAGTCCGGGCGGGAACCATGGGGGTTCCAATCCCAGCCCAGGGTCCCAATCCCAGCCCAGGGTCCCAATCCCAGCCCAGGGGTTCCAGTCCCAGGCTATGGGTTCTAATCCCAGCCCAGGGGTTCCAATCCCAGTCTATGGGTTCTAATCCCAGTCTATGGGTTCTAATCCCAGTCTGGGGATCCCAATCCCAGCCCAGGGGTCCCAATCCCAGTCTATGGGTTCTAATCCCAGTCTGGGGGTCCAAATTTCAGTCCAGGGGTCCCAATCCCAGTCTATGGGTTCTAATCCCAGTCTGGGGGTCCAAATCTCAGTCTGGGGATCCCAATCCCAGTCCAGGGGTTCCAATCCCAGTCTATGGGTTCTAATCCCAGTCCAGGGGTCCCAATCCCAGTCTGTCAGTCCCAATCGCAGTCCAGGGGTCCCAATCCCAGCCCAGGGGTTCCAGTCCCGGTCTGGGGGTCCCAATCCCAGCCCAGGGGTCCCAATCCCAGTCTGGGGGTCCAAATCTCAGTCTGGGGATCCCAATCCCAGTCTATCACTCCCAGTCCCAGTCTAGGGATCCCAATCCCAGCCCAGGGGTCCCAATCCCAGTCTATCACTCCCAATCCCAGTCTGGGGGTCCCAATCCCAGTCCAGGGGTTCCAATCC
>NW_020890471.1:1237-1666 GCF_003945725.1 Corapipo altera
CCCAATCCCAGCCCAGGGGTCCCAATCCCAGCCCAGGGGTTCCAATCCCAGTCTATGGGTCCAAATCCCAGTCTGGGGATCCCAATCCCAGTCCAGGGTCCCAATCCCAGTCTATCACTCCCAATCCCAGCCCAGGGGTCCCAATCCCAGTCCAGGGGTCCCAATCCCAGTCCAGGGTCCCAATCCCAGCCCAGGGGTCCCAATCCCAGTCTATCAGTCCCAATCCCAGTCTGGGGGTCCCAATCCCAGCCCAGGGGTCCCAATCCCAGTCTATGGGTTCTAATCCCAGTCTGGGGATCCCAATCCCAGCCCAGGGGTCCCAATCCCAGCCCAGGGGTCCCAATCCCAGTCTGGGGATCCCAATCCCAACCCAGGGGTCCCAATCCCAGTCTATCACTCCCAGTCCCAGTCTAGGGATCCCAATCCCAG
>NW_020890472.1:0-529 GCF_003945725.1 Corapipo altera
AAAGGGAACAGCAGCTCTTTCTACCAGGAAAAAAAGTCTGGAAGCTTCGACTTTGAGGTGCAGTTGTTTTTGTAGTCTGGGCACTTCTTGGGCAGGAAGAGTTTTCTGTGGTGGAACCTGTTGTCTGGTAGAAATGTCCATTTTCATTCAATTTTCCAGGAGGTGGGACAGGTCATTGCAGAGAAGACTTTAAAAAAAGGGAACAGCAGCTCTTTCACCTAGGAAAAAAAGTCTGGAAACTTTGGCTTTGAAGTGCAGTTGTTGGGGCAGCCTGGGCACCTCTTGGGCAGCAAGACCTTTCTGTGGTGGCACCTTTTCTCTGGCAGGAATCTTCATTTACATTCAGTTTTCCAGGAAGTGGGACAGGCCTTTGTGGCGCAGGGCTGAAAAAAGGGAACAGGAGCGCTTTCCACCAGGAAAAAAAGTCTGGAAGCTTTGGTTTTGAGGTGTAGTTGTTGGGGAAGCCTGGGCACTTCTTGGGAAGCAAGAGGTTTTTGTAGTGGCACCTTTTGTCTGGCAGGAATCTTCA
>NW_020890472.1:629-1666 GCF_003945725.1 Corapipo altera
AGTCTGGAAGCTTTGGCTTTGAGGTGTACGTGGTGGGGCAGCCTGGGCACTTCTTGGGCAGCAAGAGGTTTTTGTGGTGGCACCATTTGTCTGGCAGGAATCTTCCTTTGGAGTAAATTTTCCAGGAGGTGGGACAGGTCAGTGTTGAGCAGGGCTGGAAAAAAAGGGAACAGCAGCTCTTTCTACCAGGAAAAAAAGTCTGGAAGCATTGAATTTGAGGTGCAGTTGTTGAGGCAGCCTGGGCACTTCTTGGGCATAAAGACCTTTCTGTGGTAGCTCCTTTTGTCTGGCAGGAATCTTCATTTAAATTCAATTTTCCAGGAAGTGGGACAGGCCTTTCTAGCACTAGGCTGAAAAAAGGGAACAGCAGATCTTTCCACCAGGAAAAAAAGTCTGGAAGCTTTGGGTTTGAGGTGTAGTTAGTGGAACAGCCTGGGCACTTCTTGGGCAGCAAGACCTTTCTGTGGTGGTTCCTTTTGTCTGGCAGGAATCTTCATATGGAGTAAATTTTTCAGAACGTGAGACAGGCCATTGCAGCGCAGGGCTGAAAAAAGGGAACAGCAGCTCTTTCCAAAAAGAAAAAAAGCCT
The DNA here is from genome assembly GCF_003945725.1 of Corapipo altera. Lineage (NCBI taxonomy): Eukaryota > Metazoa > Chordata > Aves > Passeriformes > Pipridae > Corapipo > Corapipo altera. The sequence goes on from NW_020890472.1 coordinate 1,219, forward strand.
GGAACCTTTGGTTTTGAGGTGTAGGTGGTAGAGTAACCTGGGAACTTCTTGGGCAGGGAGAAGGTTTTATGGTGGCACCTTTTGTCTGGCAGGAATCTTTATTTGGAGTAAATTTTCCAGGAGGTGGGACAGGTCATTGTAGAGCAGGGCTGGAAAAAAGCGAACAGCAGCTCTTTCTACCAGGAAAAAAAGTCTGGAAGCTTTGACTTTGAGGTGCAGTTGTTTGTGTAGTCTGGGCACTTCTTGGGCTGGAAGAGTCTTCTGTGGTGGAACCTGTTGTCTGGTAGAAATGTCCATTTTCATTCAATTTTCCAGGAGGTGGGACAGGCCATTGCAGCGCAGGGCTGAAAAAAGGGAACAGCAGTTCTTTCCACCAGGAAAAAAAGCCTGGAACCTTTGGCTTTGAGGTGCAGTTGTTGGGGTAGCCTGGGTACTTCTTGGGCAGGAA
>NW_020890473.1:0-1666 GCF_003945725.1 Corapipo altera
TCAGTTATTGTGTACCTGTCTGTTGTGTGTCTTATTGTCCACACCTGGTGTTGTGATTTGTGTAATGCACAGTGTCTGTCAGGTGATCCTTGTTTATCATTTCTGGTTCTCAGTGAGTCTGGCCAGGGTCCAGGAAGATACAGTGGTTACAGACATGACTACTCCTGCATTAGCCTATTCAGTGCAGGCCATGGATCTTGAATGACAAAATAGATGGTTATGCTTTGTTTGGTATCACTGGTACACAACAATCAGGATTGGAATACTATTCCTGACCGGTGAGCGGTCAAGTTATTCTGGCAGCAGTGTTAAAGGTTAAGGCTAGAGCTAAGCCCTGGCTTTAGGATGTGAAGGTAATATGTGATTGCTGTATGCAGAGTGTCTGCAGTTGTGCTTGGTTTTGCCTCCTGGGATGAGGCAGATGTGTCACTAAGGGGGGAAAGAAGACAATGGAAAACTGTAGAACTTGTAACATGCTGAAGCCTAATGGTCATCACTGTATAGAACGATCCATTTCTGTGCTGTTCATGTCACACCAGTGATGTTTGTGAAGATCAGACATTGATTGTTTTGCAGTGCTCATATTTGTATGTGTTTTGTCCCAGTAATGTTACAGCAGGTGGCAAGAATTACTTGGAATCAACAAATGACATAAACCTGTTGGCTTACGAGTCTACACAAGAACATATGTGATTGTGAAATAACCATGGGTGAGGTGCTGGGCCTCACAGAAGAAAAGTCTTACGTTAAAAGGCTGGTTGGCAAGACTGCAAATGAAGGACTGATGTTTGTGGACCTCCCTATGGGCTCTGGCTCGCATCATACCTGCAATTTTCTTGTGATGAACTAGTAACACTCTAGTTAGGTGCAGAAATGGTTACTTTTATAGCATGGAGGCAAGAGATACCTGCACTATCACTCCATGAGGTGGAGGGGATTGACTGCAGTCAGGGGCAAGCTATGGCAGGATGATTTGCCCCCGATGAGGCCTTGAACCTGCACAGAAGGTGCAAATTGTCTGTAGGAGCTTTTGGTTAAACCGGAATGGTGTCTGGTGTTGAATCAAACTCCAGGCATACAGTGCCTGTGATGGCTTCTGATAGGCCCATAAGAAATTATGGCTGGCAGTCGACCACTTCATAATATAAAAGATGAATTGAAAGTATAAAAATTGTTCAATGGTTTAAGCTGCAGTGTGTAGGAAGCCCGGAGCTTCACTGCGTTGTCTAAGCCCATATAAGGGACCACACCGGTTCATCTGTCTGGGAATGACCTCTGCCAACTGGAAAATGCTTGTCCAAAGGACTGTTGACTTCCAGCAGCTGGTTACTGAATCCCACTTGGACCTCCTTCCTGGAGATGGACATGATTATCAAGATAACATTGTCTGGACTTTCACTGTGGGAAACTCTCATCAGTGCCATGGTCCCACCACAGACCACATGGTGGCATGTACTAGGATGGAGTTGTGATGATATTTTTGGTCTGTGTTTGGCCTTAGTAGTTTATAGTTCTTCCTGCCAAGTTCACTGATAAAACACTAAATTTGCCCTTGGAGGGAGAACTTCTGTATAAACTGTTTTAATTGGTCTCCTGTGATTGGTCAATGGCTCGTCAAGGGCATTTGGAGGAGAAAGTGATGATGAGGTGAGGAAGGCTCAACCCC
>NW_020890474.1:0-426 GCF_003945725.1 Corapipo altera
CTTCACTGAAAGCGTGATTAGATGTGGGAATGGACTGCCCAGGGAGGAGGTCAAGTCACTGTCCTTGGAGGTGTTTAAGAAACAACTGTATATGGCACTTGATGCCATGGTCTGGTTGACGTGGTGGTGTTGGGTCATAGGTTAGACTTGATGATCTCAGAGGTCTTTTCCAACCTAATTAATTCTGTGATTCTGTGAACTGGGACATACTGGGAACAAGTGGGATCACACTGGAGGTGACTGGGATCATACTGGGAGTGACTAGGGCCCCACTGGGAGTGACTGGGAATGGCTGTGAGCAACTGGGATCATGCTGGAAGCTACTGGGAGCAACTGGGAGTGAGTAGGACAACACTGTGGGCAAGTGGGATATAGTGGGAGAGACCAGGAGTGACTGGGATCATACTGGGACTAACTGGGAGCATA
>NW_020890474.1:436-1666 GCF_003945725.1 Corapipo altera
GATGTGATGTTACAAAGGAGGATGTGATGTTACAAAGGAGGATGTGATGTCACAGAGGAGGATGTGATGTCACAGGGAGATGTAAAGTCACAGAGGAGGATGTGATGTCACAGAGAAGGCTGTGATGTCACAGGAGACCTGTGATGGCATAGGAGAGCTGTGATGTCAGAGAAGAGGATGTGATGTCATAGGAGACATGACATGTCATAGACAAGGATGTGATGTCACAGGGGAGGTTGTGATATCACAGGGGAGTTATGATGTCACAGAGAAAGATGTGAGGTCATAGGAGACATGCGAAGTCACAGAGGAGGATGTGATGTCATAGGAGACATTTGATGTCACAGAGGAGGATGTGATGTCACAGGGGATCTGTGATGTAACAGAGGAGGATGGGGTGTCACAGATGAGGATGTGATGTCACAGAGGAGGATGTGATGTCACAGGGAGCTGTGATGTCACAGTGGAGGATGTGATGTCATAGGAGACATTCGATGCCACAGAGGAGGATGTGATGTCACAGAGGAGGATGTGTTGTCAAAGAGGAGGATGTGATGCCACAGGGAACTGTGATAGCACAGAGGAGTATATGATGTCATAGGAGACAAGCGATGTCACCGACAGGATGTGATGTCATAGAGGAGGATTAGATGTCACAGGGAGCTCTGCTGTCACAGAGCAGGATGTGAAGTCACAGATGTTATAAGAGAGCTATGGTGTCACAGAGGAGGATGTGATGTCACAGAGGAGCTGTTATGACACAGGAGAGCTGTGATGTCACAGAGGACGTTGTGATGTAACAGGGGAGCTGTGACGTCACAGGGGCGGGAGAGATGTCATAGGAGAACCGTGATGTCAAAAAGGATCATGTGATGTCACAGAAGGGGATGGGATGTCACAGGGGACCTGTGATGTCACAGAGGAAGGTATGATGTCATATGAGACATGCGATGTCACAGAGGAGGATGTGATGTCACAGGTAGTTGTGATGTCACAGAGGAGGATGTGATGTCATATGAGACGTGATGTCAAAGAACAGGATGGGATGTCACAGGAGAGCTGTGATATCATGGGAGAGCTGTGATATCACAGTGGAGGATGTGATGTCACAGGGAGCTATGATGTCACAGAGGAGGATGTGATGTCATAGGAGACATGCGATGTCTCAGAGGAGGATGTGATATCACAGAGGATGATGTGATGTCACAGAGAACTGTGATGTAACAGAGG
>NW_020890475.1:0-578 GCF_003945725.1 Corapipo altera
CTCTAAATGACCCCAAACCCTCTCTAAATGTCCCCAAACCCCCTCCAGATGTCCCCAAACCCTCTCCAATCACCCCCAGCCCCCCTCCAATCACCCCCAAACCCTCTCTAAATGTCCCCAAACCCTCTCCAATCACCCCCAAACCCTCTCTAAATGTCCCCAAACCCCCTTTAGACCCCCTCCCATCACCCCCAAACCCTCTCCCATCACCCCCAAACCCTCTCCCCTCACCCCCAAACCCTCTCTAAATGTCCCCAGCCCCCCTCCCCTCCCCCCCAGCCCCTCCCCAGGTGCCCCAGACCTGCTGGCAGATGCTGGCATAGCGGGCCAGCACGTTGGCATTCTCCATGATGGCCAGGGGGGTGGGGGTGTGGGGGGTGATCTTGAGCACACAGCGCCACTTGGCAAAGTCCGCCCCGTCCTTCTTGTACTGGGCACAGCGCTCCATCAGCCCGTCCAGCCCTGCCGAGGGGAGGGGAAATTGGGGGGATTTGGGGGTTTGGGGGATTGGAGGGATTGGGGGGATTGGGGGGGATTGGGGACATTGGGGGATTTGGGGACATTGGGGGGATTTGGGG
>NW_020890475.1:678-1665 GCF_003945725.1 Corapipo altera
GGGGGGATTGGGGGGTTTGGGGACATTGGGGATTTCGGGAGTGTTGGGGATATTGGGGACACCAGGACACACCAGATGGGTCACGAAGGGTGACCTGAGGGACAGGGACAGGGTGGTGGCATCAGGGACAGGGAAAGGATGGTGGCACAGGGACAGGATGGTGGCACTGGGACAGGATGGTGGCACTGGGACAGGGAAAGGATGGTGGCACAGGGACAGGATGGTGGCACTGGGACAGGGAAAGGATGGTGGCACAGGGACAGGATGGTGGCACTGGGACAGGGACAGGATGGTGGCACAGGGACAGGGTGGTGGCACTGGCACAGGATGGTGGCACAGGGACAGGGTGGTGGCACAGGGACGGGATGGTGGCACTGGGACAGGGACAGGGTGTTGGCACAGGGACAGGGACAGGGTGGTGGCACTGGGACAGGGTGGTGCCACAGGGACAGGGTGGTGGCACAGGGACAGGGTGGTGCCACAGGGACAGGGTGGTGGCACTGGGAAGGGACAGGGTGGTGGCACAGGGACAGGATGGTGGCACTGGCACAGGGACAGGGTGGTGGCACAGGGACAGGGTGGTGGCACTGGCACAGGGACAGGATGGTGGCACTGGCACAGGGACAGGGTGGTGGCACTGGCACAGGGACAGGGTGGTGGCACAAGGACAGGGACAGGGTGGTGGCACAGGGACAGGATGGTGGCACTGGCACAGGGACAGGATGGTGGCACAGGGACAGGGTGGTGGCACTGGCACAGGGACAGGGTGGTGGCACAAGGACAGGGACAGGGTGGTGGCACAGGGACAGGATGGTGGCACAGGGACAGGGTGTTGGCACTGGGACAGGGACAGGGTGGTGCCACAGGGACAGGATGGTGGCACTGGGACCGGGACAGGGTGGTGGCACAGGGACAGGGTGGTGGCCCAGGGCCAGGCCCGGGGTGGTGGCCCTGTGCCAGGGCTGTCACTCACCTTGGGTGGTGGTC
>NW_020890476.1:0-1664 GCF_003945725.1 Corapipo altera
AAGTTCAGGTAATCTGCTGGGAAGAGAAGGAATGTGTTGAGGTAACCCGAGGGTCTCTGCAGTGGACAAGTAGGGAACATGTTGGGCTGAGCCCTGAGCTGCTCCTCTGTGGCGTGGCTGCAGCGAGGCCGAGCCCTGGCCCTGCTTTGCCAGCCATGGGCAGGGGGCTCTGTGCCAGCCGGGGGAGCAGCGGGGCCCCCGTGGCAGAGAGGGCAGGGGAGCTGTGGAGCTGCCCCGGGGGGAGCGGGGGGTCCTTTCCTGGGCCGCCTCCAGCCCCCCTCGATCCCCGGGGCTGCGCTGCCACCCAAGGCTGTTTGGGGCAGAGAGTGCTGCCAGCTGCGTGTGCCTGTCCCCAGCCTGGCACTGCCCACAGGGACACACTGGGCACTGACCATTAGAGGCAACAAAACCACTGCCTGCCACAGGGTTTGTCCTGGGCCAGTCAGGCCTTGGGCAGGAATTGGACTGGGCAACTCCATCAGCTGCTCTTCCCCCACAAAGCACCATCCCCTGGGCATTAATGACGTGCCCTGTGCCCACCCCTCACTGTTCACCCAACTGAAACCAAAGCAAGGCTTGCTTGGCTTTCAACAACTTAAAGTAACTTCAACACAAAATAAATTACCTCTTCCTTTTTTTCTTTTAGATGCTGGAATTGCCTCTCTGGGTGCGTGCTGAGCTTTGGCTGTAGGGGACTGTCAGGCCTTGGTGGCTGTGAGTTCCTGTTCTTCTCCCTGGGAAACTGGAAAGAGTTATTCATTGGATTGCAGAAATGTTTTCTGAAACCTGTCCCCTTCTTTGTGCCTTTTGCTGGCAGATCTTCTCTTTTTGCCTTTCAATTTACAGCCTCCTTGCAGCTCCCAGCACGAAATTCCCTGCCGAATTCCTGCTGGAATAGCCTCCCAGTGCCTCCTGGAACCCGGATATTCCCCTGCAGAGTTGCTACTTTAACTCCAGGTTTGCCAGGTTTGCTCAGTGGGATCGGGACAAGGACAGGTTGATGTTCCACAGACTTTGCTGTTTATAACCCTCCTTCCCCAGCCCCGCTGGTGTCCCTGGGGGGACTTGAGCGAGTTCCCTGGAATTCGGCCGGTCTTCCGCCCCGGGCCGGGCTCCAGGGGATGTGTTCGCCCAGGAGAAGGCGGGGGCCGGACGCGCTCCCGGCCCGGGGCGAGGCAGCCCCTGAGCACGGGCGAGGACGTCTCTCCGGCCGGGAAGCCCCTGTCCCTTCGGAGCCTCGGGAGCGGCCCCGGGGAGTTCTTTTCCCCGAGGAAAGGGATGCACATCCCTGCCTTCGGGGCACCTCCGGCTGGAAGGGCAGGGATTTGGGGTGGGCGGGACACACGTGAGGGGCCCGTGGGAGCTCTGGGAGGTCGGCGCTGGGAATGGCTCCCGTGCTGCTCTGCAGCCCCGCCCTGCCGACACTGGCGAGTGCCAGCTGGATTCTTTGGGTCCTTCGGGGCTGGCGCTGGGGCGTGTCCAGGGTGAGGCATCTCCGGGTGCCCGTTCAGACCTTTCCCCTGCCCACCGCACGTGGGCTGTGGGGCACAGCTCCTCCATCCCCTGGCAAGAGGAAGCCCGAGCAGGGCTGGCTCGCTGTCTGTCGCTCCGGCCTCCTCCCGGCCCGCGTTCCCTGCCCAGCTGGGACTGCCCAGGGAGCCCCG
>NW_020890477.1:0-379 GCF_003945725.1 Corapipo altera
GGGGGGGGGAAGATCCCCCGCTTCCACCTCCGGGCCTGGGGGGAGCAGAGGGGTTGGGAGGGGGAGGGTTTGGGGCACCGGGGGTGGCACCAGACCCCCTTTTCTATTGGGGGCATCCTTGGGACCCCCTTCACCATCAACTGTCCATCCCTGTGTCCATCCCAGACCCCTCCTGGGACCCCCTTCTCCATCCCAGACCCCCCTGTGTCCATCCCTGTCCCCTCCTGGGACCCCCTTCTCCATCCCAGTCCCCTTCTGGGACCCCCTTCTCCATCCCTGTCCTCTTCTGAGACCCCTTGTGTCCATCCCTGTTCCCTCCTGGGACCCTCTTCTCCATCCCAGACCCTTCCTGGGACCCCCTTCTCCATCCAGGAAGGAG
>NW_020890477.1:479-1664 GCF_003945725.1 Corapipo altera
CCATCCCAGACCCCTCCTGGGACCCCCTTCTCCATCCCAGACCCCCCTGTGTCCATCCCTGTCCCCTCCTGGGACCCCCTTCTCCATCCCAGACCCCTCCTGGGACCCCCTTCTCCATCCCAGACCCCTCCTGGGACCCCCTTCTCCATCCCAGACCCCCCTGTGTCCATCCCTGTCCCCTCCTGGGACCCCCTTCTCCATCCCAGTCCCCTTCTGGGACCCCCTTCTCCATCCCTGTCCTCTTCTGAGACCCCTTGTGTCCATCCCTGTTCCCTCCTGGGACCCTCTTCTCCATCCCAGACCCTTCCTGGGACCCCCTTCTCCATCCAGGAAGGAGGAGAGGGGACCAGGATGGAGAACATTATCCCAGAAGGGACCAGGATGGAGAGAAGGGGACCAGGATGGAGAATACTGTCCCAAGATGGACAATGTTCTCCGTCCTGGTCCCTCCTGGGTCAATGTTCTCCATCCTGGTCCCCTCTCCTCCTGGTCCCCTTCTCTCCATTGTGTTCCCTCCTGGGATATTCTTCATCCTGGGATATTCTTCATCCCAGGACAACGTTCTTCATCACCATTCTCTCTTCTTCTCTCCATTGTGTTCCTTCCTGGGATATTCTTCATCCCGGGACAACGTTCTCCATCCTGGTCCTTCTTGGGTCAACCTTCTCCATCCTGGTCCCTTCTCCTCCTTCCTGGTCCATCCCAGGACAACGTTCTCCATCCTGATCCCCTTTTGTCTTTCCTGGTCCATCCCAGGACAACGTTCTCCATCCTGATCCCCTTTTGTCTTTCCTGGTCCATCCCAGGACAATGTTCTCCATCCTGGTCCCTCCAGGGACAATGTTCTCCATCCTGGTCCCTTTCCCAGGACAATGTTCTCCATCCCAGTCCCTTTCCCAGGACAATGTTCTCCATCCCAGTCCCTTTCCCAAGACAATGTTCTCCATCCTGGTCCCTCCAGGGACATCATTCTCCATCCTGGTCCTTCTTGGGACATCGTTCTCCATCCTGGTCCCTCCTAGGACAATGTTCTCCATCCTGGTCCCGTCTGCTCCTTCTTGGTCCCTCCAGGGACAATGTTCTCCATCCTGATCCCTTTCTCTCCATCCTGATCCCTCCTGGGACAATGTTCTCCATCCCAGTCCCTTTCCCAGGACAATGTTCTCCATCCCAGTCCCTTTCCCA
>NW_020890478.1:0-1663 GCF_003945725.1 Corapipo altera
TGAAGCTGGGCTTGGATCCAGCTCCCTTTCGGCAGCCACAAGTTTGACCATAAGATTGAAGAGCTCATCTTCTCCTTTTTTGTTTCGTATTTTTCACGCCCAGCTGCAGGGGTTGGGAAGGTAAAGTCAGGGGTTCACCTTTCACTTCCCACCCCCTCAAAGCACCAAACTCCTCTGTGGTCAGAGCAATGTACCCAGAGAGCAGGATTTGAAACTCTGTTGGGCAAAGGTCTGTGCCCTCGACATCCTGGGGGTGAGACACATGACAGCTTCTGCTGCTGGAGGAGAAGACAGTTTTATTCCATGAGAAAGTGTTACTTGTGCTCAGACAGTTGACAGGGAAACATTTTAAGGGCAGGTTATTTATGTAACCGCACCTCAGTGTAACCATTTTGGGCCACATCATGAACTGCAACTCACCAGTTTGTTACCGGTACAAATATTTAGCAACCTAAACATACCCCAACATTTACAGTTTATCTTCTGGTAGGTTTGAATGCAACTGCCTCAGTGATGTTACAGAAGAAAGAAACAGCAGCTGGTGTTGATCCAAGCTGAGAGGAGCAGCTCTATCTCCAGCACACAGGCAGAGGGAAGGCCACGTGTGTTCCGGTGGCCGTGGATATCAACCCCAAACACTCGTGGGATGGAGGAAACTGAGCCACTCGGGCCCTGCTGGGTTTATTTCCATTGGCTGGCAGAAAAAGGAGACATCCTTCGGTGGCTTCTTCTCATGTCAACTCTGGAACGGGATAAAAGAAGCAAACACAGCATTTCATCTCGTTTGAAAAGTGTAAAAACACAAGTGCAGGAAGGAAGGTCCTCAGGGAGCCCCCGTGGGTCCCTGTGCAGCCCCAAGGAGGGCCCAGTTGTATCCTCCCCTTCCAGTGGACCTTGTTTTATATCCCCATTCTCAGGCAGTGTCTCCTCTATTTTTTTTTTTCTGGATTCATCATTAGAAACCTTTTCCTTATCTCTGTTTTGTTGCCATCTATGTCACTGCTTTGACATCTCTCTTGGACATGAAGCACAGGTGAACAATTCCCTGGTTTTGGAAGCTTTTCACATCTTTGGAGCCTTTCACACTCTGTTGCCCTCAGACTTCCTTTCCCAGCCCACACAAGCCCCCCTTCCTTCACAAAGTGTGTTTCTTGTCCTCCCGAGACTGTTCCCAGCACTGGGCCCACTCACCTGGCCTTGCTTGTGCTGAAAAGCAGGAAGGATTATCTTTCTGGTCAGGCACTGGGATTAGTTGCCCAAGGAGGTGGAAGAGTCCCTGTCTCTGTGTTCCAGAGGTGTCTGGATGTGGCCCTTGGGGACATGGGTTAGGGGTGGTTCTGGTGGTGCTGGGTGAGGGTGGCACTGGATGATCCTGAAGGGCTCTGCCAGCCTTGGTGGTTCTGTGATGAGGTTTTGAAGGACAGAGGTGCCAGAATTTGCACCAAACAGGCTGGAAGAATGTGGAAAGCCTGTCACCAGTCTCCCTTTTTACCTTCCTGGTACCTTCAAAAAGCTTAATTGGAATGCATCTACAACTTTCATCTTCATAGACAGTATTTAGAGTCACAGAATCAGAGAATGCTTGGGTTGGGAGGGACCTCAAAGCCCACCCAGTGCCACCCCTGCCATGGGCAGGGACACCTTCCACCAGCCCAGGTTGCTC
>NW_020890479.1:0-679 GCF_003945725.1 Corapipo altera
GGGGATGGTGGGTGTGTTTGGGGGGATGCTGGGTGTTTTTGGGGATGGTGGGTGTGTTTGGGGGGATGCTGGGTGTGTTTGGGGGGATGCCGGGTGTTTTGGGGGGGATGCCGGGTGCAGGGGAGTGCTCTGTGTGTCTGTATGTCTGTCATGTTGGATGCGGGAGCGGGGGGGACCCCGGGGGGTGTGTGGGTGCTGAGTGCAGGGGAGGGGGATGCCGGGTGCGGGCAGGGGGGGATGTTGTCTGTGTGCGTGTGGATGCTGAGAGCGGGGGGGGATGCTGGGTGCGGGGCGATGCCGTGTGCGGGGGGATTGCGGGTGCAGAAGGATTCCGAGTGTTCGTCTGCGGGCGCCGCCGTGTGCGGGGAGGTGCCGGCTGTGTGTGATGCTGCGTGTCGGGTGTGTGTCTGTGGGTGACGCCGTGTGCGGAGTGATGCTGTGTGTGTGTGTCTGTGCGTGATTCCGTGAACCGTGGGGTGGCGGGGGTGTGTCTGTGTGTGATTCTGTCTGTGGGGCGATGCCGGGGGTGTGTCTGTGTGTGATTCCGTGTGCGGGACGATGCCGGGGGTGTGTCTGTGTGTGATTCCGTGTGCGGGATGATGCCGGGGGTGTGTCTGTGTGTGATTCCATGTGCGGTATGATGCCGTGTGTGTGTCTGTGTGTGATTCCGTGTGCGGGA
>NW_020890479.1:779-1663 GCF_003945725.1 Corapipo altera
CGTCTGCGGGCGCCGCCGTGTGCGGGGAGGTGCCGGCTGTGTGTGATGCTGCGTGTCGGGTGTGTGTCTGTGGGTGACGCCGTGTGCGGAGTGATGCTGTGTGTGTGTGTCTGTGCGTGATTCCGTGAACCGTGGGGTGGCGGGGGTGTGTCTGTGTGTGATTCTGTCTGTGGGGCGATGCCGGGGGTGTGTCTGTGCGTGATTCCGTGTGCGGGGCAATGCCGCTAGTGTGTCTGAGGGTGATGCCTGTGCGGGGGCGATGTCATGTGCCGGGGCGATGCCATGTGTGTCTGTGGATGATTCCATGTGCGGGACGATGCCGTGTGTGTGTCTGTGTGTGATTCCATGTGCGGGATGATGCCGGGGGTGTGTCTGTGTGTGATTCCATGTGCGGGATGATGCCGGGGGTGTGTCTGTGTGTGATTCCGTGTGCGGGGCGGTGCCGGGGCTGTGTCTGTGGTCACAGTACCGGCTCCCGGTCGCAGAGGGCGCTCGGCCGCGGGCGCAGCGGCGCGGGAGGCGTGGCATCCAACGGGGCGTGGCCGGGGCGTGGCCTATGACGTCACATCAACCCCCGCCCCGGTCAGCTGAGCCCTCCGCACCGCCTCCCCCCCGCAACCCCCTCCCAACCTCGATCCGCCCCCCCCCGCAGCCCCCCCCTCGATCCCCCCAGGTCCTCCTCCCTCTTCCCTCCTCCCTCCGCATCCCTGCGCCGCCACCCGCAGCCTCGCCCGGCCGTGTGTGCCTGTGGGTGACCCCCCCCTCCCCAAAACCCACCCTCCCCAGGGCGCTGCGCCCCCCCCGCCCCGGCACGGAGACATGGCCCCCATCGGACTCAAGGCCGTGGTGGGAGAGAGTAAGATCCGCGCCCCCCGTGGGGTGGG
>NW_020890480.1:0-469 GCF_003945725.1 Corapipo altera
TCCCACAGAATTCCCAGGTCCATCCCTCTCCCCTCCCTGGCAGGAGAGAGGCAAGTTGGGGACACTCCGAGGTCACCTGGGGGAGTGATTTGAGGGATCACATCCCCTTCCTTCCCACGGAATTCCCAGGTATCCCACAGAATTCCCAGGTGTCCCACAGAATTCCCAGGTCCCACAGAATTCCCAGGTCCATCCCTCTCCCCATCCCAGCCCGACCCGGCGGGAGAGAGGGAGAGACACGAGTTGGGGACACTCTGAGGTCACCCCGGGGGAGTGATTTGAGGGATCACATCCCCTTCCTTCCCATGGAATTCCCAGGTATCCCACAGAATTGTTAGGTATCCCACAGAATTCCCAGGTCCCACAAGAATTCCCAGGTATCCCACAGAATTCCCAGGTCCATCCCTCACCCCAGTCCAGCAGGAGAGAGGGAGAGACACGAGTTGGGGACACTCCGAGGTCACCCGGG
>NW_020890480.1:569-1663 GCF_003945725.1 Corapipo altera
CCCACAGAATTCCCAGGTCCCACAGAATTCCCAGGTCCATCCCTCACTCCACCCCAGCGGGAGAGAGGGAGAGACACGAGTTGGGGACACTCCGAGGTCACCCGGGGGAGTGATTTGAGGGATCACATCCCCTTCCTTCCCACGGAATTCCCAGGTATCCCACAGAATTCCCAGGTCCCACAGAATTCCTAGGTATCCCATAGAATTCCCAAATATCCCACAGAATTCCCAGGTCCATCCCTCTACCCTCCCTGGCAGGAGAGAGGCAAGTTGGGGACACTCCGAGGTCACCCGGGGGAGTGATTTGAGGGATCACATCCCCTTCCTTCCCACGGAATTCCCAGGTATCCCACAGAATTCCCAGTCATCCCACAGAATTCCCAGGTCCATCCTCACCCCGTCCTGGCGGGAGAGAGGGACAGACACGAGCTGGGGACACTCCGAGGTCACCCCGGGGGGAGCGATTTGCTGTGTGAGGTGTCCCTAATTCCCGAATTCCCTAATTCCCGGGTTTTTTCCCGCCGGTTTTCCCAGGCCACCTGCGCTCTCCACGAGCTCCTGTCGGCTCCGGAGGCGGGGGCCGCCGTGCTGGGGCTCTACCCGGCCCTTTTTGGGACCCTCCTGCTGCGCCTCAGCTGCTCCCTGGGGGTGCAGCTCCCAAAAAACCTGCAGGGAAGGGACAGGAGGAGCCACGGAGCGAGCGCCCGGAGCCTCCAGCCCTGCAGGTAAAAACCGGGATGGGGTGGGATGGGATGGGATGGGATGGAACCACAGGAACTGGGGTTTGGGTGTAAAACCAGTTTGGGATGGGATGGAACCTCAGGAACTGGGATTTGGGTGTAAAACCAGTCTGGGCTGGGATGGAACCACAGGAACTGGGATTTGGGTGTAAAACCAGTTTGGGATGGGAATGAACCACAGGAACTGGGATTGGGGTGTAAAACCAGTTTGGGATGGGATGGAACCACAGGAACTGGGATTGGGGTATAAAACCAGTTTAAATTGGGATGGAACCTCAGGAACTGGGATTTGGGTGTAAAACCAGTTTAAACTGGGATGGAACAGCAGGAACTGGGGTTTGGGTGTAAAACCAG
>NW_020890481.1:0-1662 GCF_003945725.1 Corapipo altera
CATTCCTAAATACCCTATTGGTGGACCATGTTACTTGGGAAAGTTGACCATGTTTACACCCACTATGAGACAAATAACGCAATTGAAAAGGAAAAATATTCGGAACAAACGAGACACTGAATTTGATAGATACTGTAAATCAGTAGAAAACCAACCCATCAAATTTTGGTCGCCTACGGCAAACTTCTTTGCATCCATATTTGTCCCCATTGGAGCAAAAAAGAGCCTGGTTCTTGTCCAAAGAACAGCTTGTTGGGAAAGGAATCAAATGAATAGAACCTCAAAAATGTTGGGAGAATTGGCTCATGACTTTGATGAAATAAGACATGCTGTTTTACAGAACAGAGCAGCTATAGATTTTCTATTGCTGGCTCAGGGGCATGGATGTGAAGAATTTGAAGGCATGTGTTGTATGAATCTTTCTGATCACTCTCAGTCCATTTACCAAAAACTAAAAGAAATGCAAGGTCATTTAGATGACTTTAAAGTCCAAAAGGATCCTATTAAGGAATGGTTAGCAAAGTTAAGCTTAGAACCATGGCTCGCTGAAATCACTAAACAAGCTATTTCACTCTTGCTGATATTGTTGGCTGCTTTATGCGTTGTTCCTTGTGTTTTTAAATGTATACAGAACATACTAACGAAGGCAATGAATGATGTATTTTTGACATTATCAAAAGAAAACGGGGGAAGTGTGGAGAGTATTACAGAAATGTGGTTGATAGAAAGAGGACATGAGAAAGATGCTATAGCTCTGGTCGCGCGGTAAGGGAAAACTATTAGAAGGTCACTGTATCTGTGAAACTGCATATGTGACAGAAGAATAGAATAAAAGTGGATGGGAAAGCAGAGCAAATAGTAAACAAGTAACTATAAGAGTATGAAACAAAACAGCATTCACAGAGCATTTGCGCAAATATATTTTAGGTAATCAGAAGCCAATGATGAGCTTAGCTTTTGTAATATGTATGAGGCTAATTATTAAACCTTTATAAGCACAAAGCCTGCAGCAATAAAGTTGGATAAGTTATGATCAATTCTGTGGTCGTGTGTTTTTATCCCGTCATCTACAACAAATGGTGACACCGACTTCTCGACTTAAAGAAACGGGGGAATCACGGTTGGATGGCAAGGTGTCGGAGCCTTAGCAGCGAGGCTGATCAAAAAAGTCGGCATAAAGAGCGACTTCGGACCTGGAGTGTCGCATAGACGAGCTCTACCGTACGTGCTGCTGGACCCTGAAAGGCTGCAACAGCACGCTGATATAGGTATGGATAGGGAAGCAGCATATAGTTTATTTTCTGAATTTTTACAGAAAAAAGGGGTTAAAGATTTAGACTTGAAAAAGGAACTTCCTGGGTTACTTGATTATGGTTATGAAAAAGGGTGTTTTATTAATCCGCATACTGTGCATTCCTTAGAGGAATGGCGTAAGTTTGGTGATAAAATACGGGAGGCTGTTTTAGATGATGATAAAGTTGCAAAAAAGCTAGGAAAGCTTTGGAGGGTGGTTAATAATACATTGTTGCAACATGAGGCAGAATGCCGAGCGGCAGAGCAAGCACAAAGTATGAGGTATCAGAATAAGGAGTATAAAACTACTGACTGGTTTTCATACAAGCCCTCTCCCCCAGCTATACAAACAGTTTCACTCCCTGCTAT
>NW_020890482.1:0-1662 GCF_003945725.1 Corapipo altera
GTTTACAGTCACTGCCCACAACAGGGACTTGTCTCAGCACAGAATCAGGGAATCATGGACTAGTTTGAGTGGGAAGGGACCTTAAAGCTCATCCTGTGCCACCCCCTGCCATGGGCAGGGACACCTTCCACTAGCCCAGGTTACTCCAAGTCCCGTCCAGCCTGGCCTTGGACACTTCCAGGGATCCAGGGGCAGCCACAGCTTCTCAGGGCAACCTGTGCCAGGGCCTCCCCCCTCACAGGGAAAACTTTCTTCCCAATATCCTTCTAAGCCTGCCCTCTGCCAGTGGGAAGCCATTCCCCCTTCTCCCATCCCTACAGGTCCTTGACCAAAATCCCTCTGCAGCTCTCTGGGAGCCCCTCTAGGCACTGGAAGGGGCTCTAAGGCCTCCCTGGAACCTTCTCTTCTCCAGGCTGAACAAGCCCAATTGTCCCAGCCTGTCCCCAGAGCACAGGGGCTCCAGTTCTCAGAGCATCTTTATGGCCTCCTCTGGATCCACTCCAACAGGTACATTCCTCCTGATCTGGACCCCCAGAGCTGGAGGGAGCACTGCAGGTGGGGTCTCACCCGAGGACAGCAGATTTGCACATTCCCCTCCTCCCCTGCCCCCAGGATGAGCCCCGCAAACGGGGAGTTTCCGGACTGGCTCGTGTCCCATTTGTCACCCACCAGCACCCCCAGAGCCCTCTCCCAGCAGGGACTTCCATCCCTTCCTCCCCCAGCCTGCACCGATCCCGGGGGTTGCCCTGACCCGGCTGCACCACCTTGGTCTTGTCCAAGCTCAGCAGATTCCCGTGTGTGCCGGGAAACGGGGGGAAGGGGAATTCACCCCACTCTTGGAGATTTGTTTGTCTGGTGGTGCCCCAGGGAAAAACAAAACTCTGTCAGTCCCATCTAGTCTGTCCCATATTCCACCCAGGAACCCTCCACCAAACAGATCCACCAGGTGGGGGGAATTCCAGGGCCCTTTTTGGGGGACTGACACGTCACAGCAAAAGGAAAACCCCTCAGTTGATATTTCTAGGAGTTACTCTGGAATCCCCCGTGACATCTCATTCTACCTCTGTGATATCATATGACATCATACCTCTCCTGTGTCATCACCTCCTCCACTGTGACATCAAATCATTCCTGTGACATCCCATCCTCCTCTGGGACGTCACATCCATCACACAACATAAAATTCTCATCTGTCACATCACATCCTTTCTGTGACATCACATCCTCCCACGTGACATCTCATCATTCCTCAGTGAAATCACATCCACTTCTGTGACATCACAGCTGGTCTATGTCGTCGCATCCATCGTATGACATCATCTCTCTCGTGACATCACATCCTGCACTGTGAATCACATCCTTCCTCTGACATCATATCCTTCCCTATGACATCACAATCTCCTCTGTGACATCACACCTCCTCTATGTTGTCACATCAGTCATATGACATCACATCTCTCCTGTGACATCACATCTTTCCTGTGACATCACATCCTCCTCTGTGACATCACCTCCTCTTCTGTGTGATGCTGTGGAATTTTGGTGCTAAAGAAATTACTCCGGAACAGTTAATTAGGGGTGAGATAAGGAAAGGGTTTAATTGTGTCAAGGCAACGGATGTTAAAAGACACGCGCCGCTGTGCTCGAGATGGTCCATTTTAT
>NW_020890483.1:0-1662 GCF_003945725.1 Corapipo altera
CTTCGCTTTAGCCCCGCCCACAACCGCGCCCTATCGGGTTAGCTCCGCCCCTATACATCCTGGCCCCGCCCTCTCGCTGTGACCCCGCCCCCCGGTGGGCGGTCCCGGGTTGGCGCAAGGTCCGGGGTGACGTCACGGGGCGATGACGTCACCGGGGAGTTTTTGGGGGGCTTTGGGGTGGTTTGGGCCTTGTTCGTTTATTATTTCTTTCCCCTTAGTGCCATAAACCCCTTTTTAATCGCGAATAATTACCGGGCTTTCAATTACTACTCGGCATTAAACCTAATTAATTTATTCCATTAATTTAAATTTTTTTATTATTTAATTTCACTAATATTTTCAGAGCCTATGATTTTTTCCCCTTTAATTTTTTAATTTTAATTTTATATTTTTCTCGCGGTTTGACTTCGTTTAATCACCAATCACACTCAATTAATCGCGGCCCCGGATCAAACCCCGGGAATTAACGAATATTTAATTGGTTCAATGTGATTTTTGGCACCGCGTTTATTCGTGGTGCTCCTCAATTAACCGACCTCGACCACCACTTTTACGAACTTTCGCCGTGTAATCCACAGGTTCAATTAATATCAGCACATTTGTGCATTTTAATTAATTTATTTAATGTGAATAAAGTCATCTAAGGAATTTACGTTATTTTTCAGCTTTTGAATGAGTTCATTCAATGAGTTAATTAATTAATGAGTTAATGAGTTAATTCCTTCATACAGCAATATTAATAATATTCCCTTTAATGTTTATTTATGTGTTTATTTATACATTTATATTTGTTTATATGTCTGCTATTATTCACATATTTAGTTGTATTTAATGCATTTATATCAAAATTAAATATATTGCACAACTTTATTAATTGTATAACAAACATTATATATATAATTTCATTTATATAAACACACTTGTAGCTTATATTACATATAATTAATGCATACTAATACATTAATTATGCAATATATTAATAACAAATAATATTATTTTATTTAATATTCGTGTTAATTTCATACAATAATATTATTTAATACATTAAACCACACATTTTATGCATCATACTTTATATTCTACCTTATAATTGTGAAGGAATATTTTTGTCTGGTGTAATTAAATGCAGTTAATTTATATATTTGCACCTGAAAATTATCACTTATTGTTGATTTGGTTTTAATTTTCCTCTGTCAGTTCTTCCCTCCCCCCCTTTATCTGACATTAATTACAGGCTGTAATTTATTGGTACTTATTTATTTATGAATTTATTTATACAAATTCATAATGCACCCAATATATATAATATAACTTCCACACAAAATTCACATTTGTATTAAATCTGTGAAATATGTGCGTTATGAATATTTATTGTTCTTAGTTCTATTTATTCTCCATGTTCTCGTTTTTTAACTTCGTTAAAAATTTCACCACTTTACCAACAAACCCCATTTTTCCACCTTTAAACACAATAAACCGTAAAATGCAGGGTTCATTCCCTATTTGTTTCACAAAGAAACCCCAAATAAATCACAAATAAACCCAAAATTAACCCCAAAGAAACCCCAAATTAACCGCAAATAAATCCAAAATTAACCCCAAAGAAACTCCAAAGAAACTCCAAATAAATCCAAAATTAACCCAAAATTAACCCCAAATAAA
>NW_020890484.1:0-911 GCF_003945725.1 Corapipo altera
GTGCCACCCTCCCCGGCTCACCTTCTGCTTGGCCGCGTGCTCGGCCACCATGTCGCTGAAATCCTCCTTCTCCACCTGCGCCTGCTGCTCCCTCACGTGCTCCTCGTACTTCTGCGTCATGGCCGTGGGGTCCAGCTCCAGCTCCTCGGGGGCCAGGGCCACCTCCACCCCCTGGGCCTCTGTCACCGGGCCCTTCCGGCCCATCACCTGAGGGGACAACCTTCTGTCACCCCAGGACACAGCCTTGTCACCCCAGGGCCACCTCCAAGCCCTAGGCTTCTGTCACTGGCCCTTTGTGGCCCATCACCTGAGGGGACAACCTCCTGTCACCCCAGGGCCACCTCCAGGCCCTGAGCCTTGGCCACGGGGCCCTTCCAGCCCATCACCTGAGGGGACACAGCTCTGTCACCCCACCTGTCCCCCCCCTGTCACCCACCCCTGTCACCCCAGGGCCACCTCCACCCCCTGGGCTTCTGTCACCGGGCCCTTCCAGACCATCACCTGAGGGGACAAAGTCACCACTGTCACCCCGGGGCCACCTCCAGGCCTTGGGCCTTGGCCACGGGGCCCTTCCGGCCCATCACCTGAGGGGACAAACTCCTGTCACCCCAGGACACAGCCCTGTCACCCCAGGGCCACCTCCACTCCCTGGGCCTCTGTCACCGGGCCTTTGCGGCCCATCACCTGAGGGGACAAACTCCTGTCACCCCCCTGTCACCGCAGGGCCACCCCAGGGCCACCCCCTGGGCCTCTGTCACCAGGCCCTTCTGGCCCATCACCTGAGGGGACACAAGCCCTGTCACCCCCTGTCACCCCAGGACACAGCCCTGTCGCTCCTGTCACCCACCCCTGTCACCCCAGGGCCACCTCTGGGGGGCGTTTGGGGGGCTCTCAGGGGATTTGGGGGGGGG
>NW_020890484.1:1011-1661 GCF_003945725.1 Corapipo altera
TGGGGGGGTCTTGGGGTGCTGGGGGTGGGTCAGGGGGCTGAAGGGGGGTCTTGGGGTCTCAGGGGGTCTCGGGGTGCTGGGAGGAGGGTGGTGGGTGCTGGGGGGGGTCTCGGGGTGCTGGGAGGAAGGGGGTGGGTGCTGGGGGGGGTTGAGGGGCTTTGAGGTGTCAGGGTGCCCGGGGGGTGGGTGCTAGGGGGGGGTGTTGGGGGGTTTGGTGTCTCAGGGTGCCCTGGGGGTGGGCACCGGGGCAGGGGTGGGTGTTGGGGGGTTTTGGGGGTCCTGGGGGGGCAAGGGAGGGTATTTCGGGGTACAGGTAAGACAGGACCCCCCGGGTGCCCCCCCCCAGGAGTGAGACCCCCCAGCTGTTCACGGTGGTCCCCGAAAAGCGCACGGCCACGGTGGGGACGGCCATGATGGGCTCCACCCACATCTACGACATGGCGGCGGTGAGAGCCCCCCCAGATCCCCTGAGAGCCCCCCCAAACCCACCCGAGAACCCCCCCAAATCCCCCTGAGACCCCCCCCAAATCCCCCTGAGACCCCCCAAATCCACCTGAGATCCCCCCAAATCCACCTGAGAACCCCCCAAATCCCGAGACCCCCCCAAATCCCCTGATAGCCCCCCCAAATCCCCTGAGACCCCCCCCCCC
>NW_020890485.1:0-1660 GCF_003945725.1 Corapipo altera
TTCCAGGGGTTTCCACCCCTGGGGGGTTACCACTTTTCTTAGCCTCTCGGAGAAAACAAGGTTCAAACCACTACAGATCCTCATACCTGTCATTCACTGATACCCAAAGAGTAAAAACATTGAGACATCATTATTTCAACATTTTTAACTTCCCTCTAATCTGATTTTCACAGAACCAGTCATCAAGATTTAAAACAGAGGTAGAAGGTACTACTTAAATCACATAACCATACAATACCAGGTTGGAAGGGACCCCAAGGATCATCTGTGCCAAACTTTCTTAGCAAAAAGCATCATCTATGCAAGATGAAACAGCATCCTGACCATTTGGATATCCAAAGCATCCAATGTTGGGGAATCCACCACTTCACTGTGGAGATTATTTTAATGGCTGATTGTTCTCATTGTGAAAAATTTTCCTCTTGTGTCCAGCTGGAATATTCCCGGGGACTCCCTGTGAAAAGGGAGTCTCCATCTTCTTTGTCGTCAACTTTTAAACACTGGTGCATGGCGATAAGATCTTCCCTAAGCATGCTTTTCTCAAGGCTGAGTGAACCTGATTCTCTCAGCCTTTCATCATACAGCTGGCTTCCTGGTCCTTTGGACACCTTTGTGTATGGACTTCTCTGGATCCTCTCCAGCCTGTCCACATCTGTTTTGTGTAGCAGGAACCAAAAGTGAACATGGTATTCCAGTTGTGGTCTGACAAGTGCTGAGTATAGTGGGATAATGATTTCTTTATTTTGCTGGTGATGTCCCTGTTGATGCAACCCACCATCCCATTGGCTTTCTTTGCTCAATATGTTCGCTCATATTGAGCTTGTTGTCTGGCGGGTCCCCCAGGTCCCTTTCCACAGACCTGCTCCCCAGCTGAGTAGACCCTAGGCTGAGCTGCACTCCCAGATTGTACTTTCACATTTTGTACTGATTTGGCTTCAACCAAGTACAGTCCATCACTCAGTCAAGCATATTTTAGAGGTAAATTGCAAGCAGTGAGCTCCTCTTTTTATTTTCCAGTAGTGGTAGAAAGTTGAACAATATTACTGGGAAATGGTCATGCAAATGTGCTTCTTCAGGCCCTTTGGGGCCCTTTTCCTATTACATCAGCCCATGTAATAGCAAAAGGAAATTTGAGTTTACATTACTTTGTTTTTAGCTGTGAATTGTGGTGATACTGATAATTTCATGACTCTTTCTATGATGATAGAATGTAAATGTCATTGGCTGAGCAGTCTATAACATGATTATTTTTCAAAATTTCTTCTTTGTTTATAAATGTTTCCTGTCTTCTTGGTATAGTCGTATTTAGTTATCATCACTCCCACTCTATGTTAAACAAAGGTGACTGGGGATTCATTTTACCTTGTCTGAAACTAAGGTGTCACCATGCTATACATCCACACAAAGTATTCCTTTGAGATGCGTACCTATTTCTCCTTTCAAGAGGAGCCTTGATTACTAGCTTTAAATGGGACTCTAATTTCTATGATAATAAAGTTAAATAAGATTAATCCTAAATTCAAAATATATGTATTGGTTGTAGCACTAAAAAGTATCTAACATACTCTTTTCCACTCTTACTGTGTTCTGGCCAAATTCTGGGCTCCAACCACATAAATTACATGTCTCTAATATTCTCCTGTAGTCCTGTTTGCAGAGT
>NW_020890486.1:0-825 GCF_003945725.1 Corapipo altera
GAATTCCCAAATCTCTTCACAAACCCCAATCACAGCCCCCAACCCCCTCACAAACCCCATCAATCCCTCACAGAAAACCCCAAATTCCCTCAGAGCCCCCAAATTCCCCTCACAAATTCCACCCCTCCCTCACACAACTTCCAAAATCCCCTCACAAACCCCTCAGAGACCCCAAATCCCCTCCCAAACCCCCCTCAGGGACCCCAAATCCCCTCCCAGACCCCGTGACTTCCTCACAGAACCCCCCAAATCCCCTCAGACCTCCCGAAATCCCCTCCCAAACTCCACTGTTCCCTCCAAGGACGCCCAAAACGATCTCAGGTCTCTCCAAATCCCCCCCCCAACCCCTCCTTCCCCCCCCCCAGCCCCCAAAACCCCCTCAGGAACCCCCTCAGAGACCCCAAACCCCTTCAGAGACCCCAAATCCCCTCAGAACCTCCCTCAGAGACCCTAAATCCCCTCAGAGACCCCAAATCCCCTCAGAACCCCCCTCACAGACCCCAAATCCCCTCAGAGACCCCAAACCCCTTCAGAGACCCCAAAACCCCTCGGAACCCCCCTCACAGACCCCAAATCCCCTTAGAACCCCCCCCCAAACGCCCTCAGATCCCACAAAGACCCTCGCAGGGACCCCAAATCTCCTCATGGAGACCCCAAATTCCCCCTCAAACCCCATAATTTCCTCACAGAACCCCCCAAAATCCCCTCAGATCCCGCAAAGACCCTCGCAGAGACCCCGGATCCCCTCACAGAGACTTCAAATCCCCTCACAGAGACCCCAAAAACCCCTCACAAACCCCACGATTTCCTCACAGAACCCCCCAA
>NW_020890486.1:835-1660 GCF_003945725.1 Corapipo altera
GAATTCCCAAATCTCTTCACAAACCCCAATCACAGCCCCCAACCCCCTCACAAACCCCATCAATCCCTCACAGAAAACCCCAAATTCCCTCAGAGCCCCCAAATTCCCCTCACAAATTCCACCCCTCCCTCACACAACTTCCAAAATCCCCTCACAAACCCCTCAGAGACCCCAAATCCCCTCCCAAACCCCCCTCAGGGACCCCAAATCCCCTCCCAGACCCCGTGACTTCCTCACAGAACCCCCCAAATCCCCTCAGACCTCCCGAAATCCCCTCCCAAACTCCACTGTTCCCTCCAAGGACGCCCAAAACGATCTCAGGTCTCTCCAAATCCCCCCCCCAACCCCTCCTTCCCCCCCCCCAGCCCCCAAAACCCCCTCAGGAACCCCCTCAGAGACCCCAAACCCCTTCAGAGACCCCAAATCCCCTCAGAACCTCCCTCAGAGACCCTAAATCCCCTCAGAGACCCCAAATCCCCTCAGAACCCCCCTCACAGACCCCAAATCCCCTCAGAGACCCCAAACCCCTTCAGAGACCCCAAAACCCCTCGGAACCCCCCTCACAGACCCCAAATCCCCTTAGAACCCCCCCCCAAACGCCCTCAGATCCCACAAAGACCCTCGCAGGGACCCCAAATCTCCTCATGGAGACCCCAAATTCCCCCTCAAACCCCATAATTTCCTCACAGAACCCCCCAAAATCCCCTCAGATCCCGCAAAGACCCTCGCAGAGACCCCGGATCCCCTCACAGAGACTTCAAATCCCCTCACAGAGACCCCAAAAACCCCTCACAAACCCCACGATTTCCTCACAGAACCCCCCAA
>NW_020890487.1:0-1660 GCF_003945725.1 Corapipo altera
GACAATGGCCTTGGGGGTGGACGTGCTGGGACTCAGGCCCAGGGGGAAAATCCCAGGCCTGATCCCTGAGGAGATCAGCACATGTTGCTGAAATGCTGGGGGAGAGAAGAGCCAGCAGAGGGAGGAAACAAGTGTGGACAGCCTAGGCTGATGTGCTTTGGACTCGTGCCTGGCCCGGCCTTGGCTGGGCAGAGAAGGGACAGCCTTTGTGTCCCTGCAGGGTTGGGATTCACTCCCTGCCCCAAAGCACCCAATGGGTCTGAGAAGCCCTGGGTGGTGCCTGTCCCACAACTGCTGGGAATGGGGACGGGCTTCCTGCACAGGCCCTGTGCTATCCAGGGCAGCTGCTGCACTTGTGCTGCAGAGCCCTGGCACCTCCCCTGGCACTGCAGGTCCCTCTTTGGTTATTCAATCCAGGCTCAGCTACCCTCAATTAGGTTCAGCAGTGAAGGGATGTCCAGGAGACAACTGCCATTGTACTCTGAGGACATGTAGAAAATACCCTGATAAAGAACAGGAGAGAGACCTCTCTCCCTGTGCCACCTGACTCCATTTGGTCACCTGAGCACCTCTAGGGGCTGCCCTGGACAGAAGGAACAGTGACAGGTTCCCCTGTCCTACATGTGGGTCCGTTCTGCCACTGAAGTTGCGCAAAGCAATGTCCCAGCAGCTCTGAAGAAGATCCCACAGCTGCTGCCCTGTCCCTAGGAACTGCTCCATTGGAGCCTGCAGTACCCACAGCAGGAATCTCGGTTACCTCTGGCCCCTCAGAAGGAACCAGGGGTTTGTGTCCCAGCAGGTCACTCCTGGTTTTGCTCTTCCTTCATTCCCAGGAGAACTGGGACAAGGAGTCACCTGCAGGGGCCTGTTTTGGGCCCACTGAAGTGGGGCAGGAGGAATCCTAGCGCATAGGGGTTGTGGAGGGAGCTGAGTGTCCTTCTGGCCCCAGGTCTGCAGAGCCACAAGGAGACACCTCTGTTGACTCAGCTGAGTCCCTTCCCTCAGTGCAGGTGAAGGAGATCCCTCCTGGGCACTGTCTGGGCTTCCTGTCTAATGATGGGACATGAAAAGGGGACTCTTGGACTTAACTTTGTGTCTGTTTGGAGAACTGACCCTGCTGAAAGAAGTGTCTGTGCCCAGCTGAGAGAAGGAACATCATTATTTCCCTCAGCTGTGTGCCAGCAGGTTCCCCTGGAGCCCCAGGGACAGCTGGAGGGAGCCCAGAGGGGCAGAGAAGAGGCTGCCTGGGGCTGTTGCTGTGCTGCTGAGCTGGGCCAGGCTCCTGGCACACAGGGAGCTCCTGGCAAGCAAGAAGAGCTTCAAAGAGACAGCTCTGCTGCTGAGCAGCTCCTCTGCACAGCCCAGCAGGGCTGAGGGCACCCAGGGCACAGGAGAGAAGGCAGAGAGATGAGAGGCAGCCTGGCCTGGGAGGTGACTGAGCTCTCACTTATGGGAGAAACCTTCCCAGGATTTGAAAGAAGAATTCTCTGGCTGTAGGAAAGTTCAACTTGCCTTCCTGGAGGCATCTCCTAAAGTTGCCACATCCCACAGTTTGTAGGATCTTTCAGCAGGGCTCTCCCAGTTGCTGCAGTGCAGGGGAAGTGGCCATATGTCAGAGCAGGGCAGGAGCTGCAGGCAGCAAGGGCAGAGAGGAGAAGGG
>NW_020890488.1:0-1660 GCF_003945725.1 Corapipo altera
ATTTTCCCCTGGATTTGGGGCGTTTTCCCCTGGATCCGGGGCATTTTCCCCTGGATCCGGGGTGTTTTCCCCTATATCCGGGGCGTTTTCCCCTGGATCCGGGGCGTTTTCCCCTGTATTTGAGGTGTTTTTCCCCTGGATCCGGGGTGTTTTCCCCTGGATCCGGGGTGTTTCCCCCGGAATTCGGGGCCTGTCCCACCTGTCGACGGCGGGGACGTTCCTCTTGGCCATGATGTTGCGGAACCGGAGCACGAGGTGGATGCAGAGGAAGACGGCGATGCCGTCGTAGCAGTCGGACACAAACCCTTCCATGTGCCTCTGGAATGGGACACATCCCGAAAATCCCCAGGGAATCCCAGCAATCCCAGGAAAAACCCCCCAGAAAAAAAAATCCCCCCCCAAAAATCCCAGGGGATCCCAAGGAAAGGGCCAAAAACGTCAAGGAAACATCCCAAAAATCCCCAGGAAAAGACACGAAATCCCAGGGAACTCCCCCAAAATCGCAGGGAAAACATCCCAAAAATCTCAGGGAAACTCCCCAGACTTCCAAGGGAAAAGGCAGCCAGAAAAAAATCGCAGGGAAAACATCCCAAAATTCCAGGAAAGCATCCCAAAATCCCAGAAAACTCCTCAAAAATCCCAGGGAAAACATCCCAAAATCCCAAGGAAAACATTCCCAAATCCTGACAAATGCCCTCAGAGTCCCAGGGAACCTCCCCAGAATCCCAGGGAAAACATCCCAAAATTCCAGGAAAACATCCCAAAATCCCAAGAAAACATCCCAAAATTCCAAGGAACTCCCCGAAAATCCCCAGGGAATCCCAGGAATCCCAGGAAAAACCTCCCACAAAAAAAAAAATCCCCCCAAAAATCCCCAAAACCGTCAAGGAAACATCCCAAAAAATCCCCAGGAAAAGACACGAAATTCCAGGGAACTCCCCCAAAAATCCCCCGGGAATCCAAGGGAAGCTCCCTGGAATCCCAGGAGAAAAAAAAACAACAAAAAAAATCCCAAAAAAAAATCCCCAGAGAAAAAACATTCCCTCCCCAAAAAAATCCCCTGGGAATTCAGGAGGAACACCCAAAAAATCCGAGGAAAACTCCCCCAAATCCCAGGGGGGAAAAAAAATCCCAAATTCCAGGGAACTCCCCAAAATCCCAAGGAAAACATTCCCCAAATCCTGACAAATGCCCTCGGAGTCCCAGGGAAAACATCCCAAAATTCCAGGGAACTTCCCAAAATCCCAGGGAAAACATCCCAAAATCCCAGGGAACTTCCCAAAATCCCAGGGAAAACATCCCAAATCCCAGGAAAACTCCCGAAAATCCCAAGAAATCCCTCAAAAATCCTCCCAAAATCCCGGGAAAGGCCCCCAAAATGCCAAGAAATCCCTTGAAAATCCCAAAAAATTCCCCCAAAATCCTGGAAAAGGCTCCTAAAATCCAGGGAAAGGCCCCCAAAATCCAAAAAAATCCCCCCAAAATTCTGGGAAAGGCCCCCAAAATCCCAAAAAATCCCTCCAAAATCCCCCGAAATCCCAAGAAACCCCCTCAAAATCCCAGGAAAGGCCCCCAAAATCCCAAAAAATCCCCTGAAAATCCCCAAAAATCCCCCAAAATCCCTCCAAAATCCTGGGAAAACTCCCAAAAATCCCAAAAA
>NW_020890489.1:0-1659 GCF_003945725.1 Corapipo altera
CCAAAGCTTCCAGGCTTTCTTTCCTGGGGAGAACGGCTCCTGTTTTCTGGTTTCAGCCCTGTCTCACGACTGCCAGCTCGAATCCCAAAATGGCATACGGACGAAGATTCCTCGAAGACCAAAGGTGCCAGCAAAGAAACCTACTACTGCCTGTAGAGTGCCCAGCCTGACCCACCAACTGCACCACAAAGTCAAAGCTTCCAGGCTTTCTTTGCTGGGGATAACGGCTGCTGTTTCCTGTTTTCAACCCTGCCTCCCAGCTGACAGCCCAAATCCCAAACTTGCATACAGACGAAGATTCCTCCAACAGCAAAGAGACCATGACAGAAAGTTCTTGCTGCTCATGGAGTGCCCAGCCTGGCCAACCAATTGGACCACAAAGCCAAAGCTTGCAGGCTTTCTTTCCAGAGGAGAAGGGTTGCTGTTTCCTGTTTTCAACCTTGCCTCCCAAATGCCAGCTCTACATCCAAAATTGCATACGCACGAATATTCCTCCCCCAACAAAGGGGCCAACACAGAAAGCTCTTGCTGCCCATGGAGTCCCCAGGGAGACACACGAACTGCACCACCAGGCCAAAGTTTCCAGGGGTTCTTTCCTGGGGATAAGGGCTGTTGTTTCCTGTTTTAAGACCTACCTCCCAACTGACAGCCCGACTCCCAAAATTACATACAAACAAAGATTCCTTCCACACCAAAGGCAACAGAACAGAAAGCTCTTGCTGCCCACAGAGTGCCCACCCTGACCCACCAAGTACACCACAAAGCCAAAGATTCCAGGCTTTCCTTCCTGCCGATAATGGCTGTTGTTTTCCGTTTTCAGTCCTGCCTCCCAACTGTCAAACTGACTCCCAAAATTGCATACGGTTGAAGATTCCTCCCACAACAAAGGGGCCAGCACAGAAAGCTCTTGCTGCCTAAGGAGTCTCCAGTCTGACCCACCAAATGCATAACAAAACCACACTTTCCAGGTTTCCTTTTTTGGGGAGAAGTGCTTTTGTTCCTGTTTTCAGACCTGCCTCCCAACTGCCAGCCTGACTCCCAAAATTGCATACGCACGATGATTTCTCTCCAACCAAAGGGGCCAGCACAGAAAACTCTTGCTGCCCATGGAGTCCCCAGGCTGACAAACCAACTGCACCATAAACCCAAAACTTCCAGGTTTCCTTTCCTGGAAGTAAAGGTTGTAGTTTCTGTTTTCAGCCCTGCCTCCCAACTGACAGCCCGACTCCCAGAATTGCATCCAAACAAAGATTCCTCCCACACCAAAGTTGCCAGCACAGAAAGCTCTTGCTTCTCATGGAGTCCCCAGGCTGCTCCACCAACTGCCCCACAAAGCCAAAGCTTCCAGGCTTTCTTTCCTGGGGAGAACGGCTCCTGTTTTCTGGTTTCAGCCCTGTCTCACGACTGCCAGCTCGAATCCCAAAATGGCATACGGACGAAGATTCCTCGAAGACCAAAGGTGCCAGCAAAGAAACCTACTACTGCCTGTAGAGTGCCCAGCCTGACCCACCAACTGCACCACAAAGTCAAAGCTTCCAGGCTTTCTTTGCTGGGGATAACGGCTGCTGTTTCCTGTTTTCAACCCTGCCTCCCAGCTGACAGCCCAAATCCCAAACTTGCATACAGACGAAGATTCCTCCAACAGCAAAGAGACCATGA
>NW_020890490.1:0-544 GCF_003945725.1 Corapipo altera
CCCCCCCCCCGTTTGGGGACCCCCAGGGTCATGTGGTGCCGTGCCAGGGCGATGGCGTACTCGGCCATGGCGGTTTGAGGTCTATGGGGGTGGGTTTTGGGGACTCCCATGTAGTTTGGGGACCTCCCTGTGGTTTGGGGACCCCCAGGGTGCAGTTTGGGGACCTCCCTGTGGTTTGGGGACTCCAGGGTGGGTTTTGGGGACCCTCAGGGTGCAGTTTGGGGACCCAACGTGTCACATGGCACCGTGCCAGGGCGATGGCACACTCCACCACGGTGGTTTGAGGTCCATAGGGGTGGGTTTTGGGGACCCCCAGGGTGGGTTTTGGGGGTCCTGGGAGGCTGGGTTTAAGTCACAGAGCATTTAAGGCTCCCCCAGGGTGGCTTTTGGGGACCCCCAGGGTGCAGTTTGGGGACCTCCCTGTGGTTTGGGGACTCCCAGGGTGGGTTCTGGGGACCCCCAGAGTGCAGTTTGGGGACCTCCCTGTGGTTTGGGGACCCCCAGGGTGGGTTTTGGGGACCCCCATGTGATCTGGGGACCCCCA
>NW_020890490.1:644-1659 GCF_003945725.1 Corapipo altera
TTTGGGGACCCCCAGGGTGGGTTTTGGGGTCCCCCATGTGATCTGGGGACCCCCAGGGTGGGTTTTGGGGAGTCCCACGTGGTTTGGGGACCCCCAGGGTGCATTTTGGGGACCCCCAGTGTCATGTGGCGCCGTGCCAGGGCGATGGCACACTCGGCCACCACGATTTGAGGTCCATAGGGGTGGGTTTTGGGGACCCCCAGGGTGGGTTTTGGGGACCCCCAGGGTGCGGTTTGGGGACCCCCATGTGATCTGGGGACCCCCAGGGTGCGGTTTGGGGACCTCCCTGTGGTTTGGGGACCCCCAGGGTGGGTTTTGGGGACCCCCAGGGTGGGTTTTGGGGTCCCCCATGTGATCTGGGGCCCCCCCAGCAGCCCCCTCACCGCAGGATCTCGGTGGTCATGACCAGGCAGGCGGCCTCGGGGCGCAGCTGCACGTCCCCCGTCAGCAGCCCCACGTCCCCGAAGGTCTCCCGGAAATCCCGGAACTTCTGGTTGGAAAGGGCCTTGATGGGGGACGTGTAGATGGACCTGGGAGGGGGGGGAATAACGGTCAGGGTTTGGGGGGGACCCCTGGGAGAGCTCCCAGACCCCCCCGGAGGTGGAGATGGAGCTGGGAAGGACATGGGGGGGAGTCAAGGGATGGGCCCCGAGGGGCTCTCCTCAGTAGGGGCAGGAAGGACAAATTGGGGGGGGGGGGGAACAGTGTTTTGGGGACCCCCCAGTGGGGTTTAGGGGGTCCTGGGAGGCTGGGTTTAAGCCAGAGAGCATGTAAGGCCCCCCCAGGGTGGGTTTTGGGGACCCCCAGGGTGGGTTTTGGGGACTCCCGTGTGGTTTGGGGACCCACCATGTCACGTGGCGCCGTGCCACGGCGACAGTGTACTCAGCCACCACAATTTGAGGTCCATGGGGGTGGGTTTTGGGGACCCCCAGGGTGGGTTTTGGGGACCCCCAGAGTGCAGTTTGGGGACCCCCAGGGTGGGTTTTGGGGACCCCAGGGTGCAGTTTGGGGACCC